>NW_006921020.1:0-102872 GCF_000392275.1 Phaeoacremonium minimum UCRPA7
CCGCCGCGCCGAGCAGGCCGCGCGCGACGCGGGGCCCCTCGCCCTCGAGCAGCACGACGCGGCGGCGGCGAAGCGCAAGCGCGCCGACCAGGTCAAGAAGACGATGAGCGCGCTCGGCGAGGGCGTCGACTTTGTCATCGGCGGCGAGGGCGAGACCAGGCCCAAGCCCGGCAAGGCCAGGGAGCGCCGCTGGCAGAGGGACCTGCGCCAGGGCCGCTACGGCGCCGCCCTCGACGGCGTGCTCGACCCGGCCGCCAAGGACCGCTCGCCGCTCAACGTGCTGACGCTGCTCGTCGCGCTGCGGCACCGCGGCGCCCTGCGCGACGCCCTCGAGGGCCGCGACGAGGCCACCGTCCAGCCTGTGCTGCGCTGGGTGTGCGCCCACGTCATCGACCCGCGCTACGTCTCTGTCTGCGTCGACGTTGGCCTGCACCTGCTCGACCTGTACGCCGAGTTCGTAGGCGGCTCGGCCGAGTTGGCGGATGGGTTTCGGCTGCTACGGAGGCGCGTCAGCCGGGAGGTTGAGCGCTCTCAGATTGCCTGCCAAACGGGTGGCATGGTGCAGAGTCTCATAATGAGCGGCGCTGCATAGTGGATGCTGAGGGAAGGACATTTTAGGAGACTCTGAGCATGGCTAGGGGGAAGACTACATATCAATTGCTTGCATTGCGTTGGCGTTTGGACAGGAAAAAGGGAAGGACTTGAACATACAGTATAGACGATCAATATACCACAACGGTAATTGCTTTTAGCAAGCCGTAAAAGAAAGTAGTCAGGCAGATCTAGAATTGTATCACCGTGGTGAATATCAGGGTTTGAAGTGTTACACATCTATTATTTTGGGTATCATGATACATCCATCAAGTCAGCCAAGTCGGGAGGAGTTCTACGCCTCTCTCAACGACGGCGATGTAGATGCAATACGAAAATCCAGAGACCCTGACCGAACCGCCTGTAACCGTACATGACCATGTAGAGACCTTCCCAACCAATATTATAAGTACCAGCTCCTCCATATCAAACCCTATATATAAGTACATCGAATAAGAATAGGTATCCTGAGCAAGGCCCTCATGCAGAGCAAATACATGCCTACGACGCACTTAGTAGCCTCTGTGGCCATGTCTGCGAGCCCGACCAGTGCCGATGTCGATCCTACTCATTTCCTCCATGAGCGCCCAGTCACCATCGCCCCCAGGTCCCCGACCGCCGGAGGATGGCAGCATAGGCAAGCCACCGCTCTTGGAGATGGGAATCTTCGCGGGCACTGGCGGGGCGCTGATGCTGCTATGGCTTCGCGCCCCGGGGCTGCTACCGTACATTGGCGCATGGTTCTCATTCGGATAGTCGAAGGTGCTTGCACGAGGAAGCTGCCTCGGCGGAGTGAAGTTATCTTGGTGCTGTGGTAGCGGAGCGAGTGGGCTCGAGCCACCGTTAGCCCCAGACATGACAGGCACAGAAGCGCGGTTCGCCTTTTTCTGCAGACGGTTACGCCCGGTGGGAGGTGGTGGAGACGGCTCCGGTATCTCGGCAGATATGTACTGTGCTGGCGGAGGAAGCACTGCACTTGATTGCGGCCTGTTCGCAATTCTGAGTGGTCTACGGCCGGCAGGGGGCATTGGTTGAGCTCCCGAAGGTGACGGCCGAGATGATGTGGTGGGTGCAGGTTTCTTCCCCTTAGGCTCGGGCTCCGGGGCCCATGTTTCCATTGGCAAATGATCAGAGGGATCAACCTCCTTCCCGTCATGGGTGATGATCTTGCCATTTGTCTCATTGTAGTCCGGTCGCGATACTTCCTTTGGTGCAGACGATGCCAATGTCGGATTGAGGGCATCGTATGAGTCCGGGCCAAACGGGATACCGGACAGACGCCGCCCATCGGTGGGAGGCGCAGGGCTAATAGACTTTCGGCGAATAGTGTGTTGAGCCGTCGGACTGGGACTGGGAGAGATGGCTCGTGGCTTGATGATTTGTGGTGACGGCCCCCCTGAGTATGATATGGGGCTTCGGTCGTAAGACTGCTGAGGTGTAGAAAACTGTTGCGGAGAGCCTCCGTGTCCTGGATAGTTCGGAGACATATCGCTCATCTGACGGCCTCTGGTTGGCGTGACGAGGGGCTGAGGATAACGGCGGTCCTGCCTCCTGTCCTCATTGATCCGATGTGCCACTTCCATTGACAAGGCCGGATCGACGCCTGGAACTAGCGAGGGAGGGACTGGCGGAAGAGCTGGTAGATTGTACTTAGCTGGGCCGGTGACCTGAGTATCGTCTAGTTCGCTCCGATATGACGGGTAGTTTTGAGCTGGTGGCGCACTGTGAGAGTGGTATGACACCTGAGAAGAGCTGGGGTTGGTGTTCCTCGACACCACCGATTGTTCCGACGGCTCATAGTCGTGTGAACCATGGTGTCTGTGGGAGACCATTGCCCCAGCGCCATAGCTACCAGCCGAGGCACTGTGACGTCCACTCAGATTCAAAGGTGCCGGACTAGGAACCTGGTTGTAGTCAGGTTCGTCATATTGGGGCATGCGAGATCCGCTTCTTCTGAATTGGTCCTGCACAGAGGGACTGGGCGACTCAGGTGCGTCCTCGACTGTTGGCTGCATAGCTCTGTAGTGAGAGTCATAACTTGAATCATACGAATGATGCCGTGGAGGAGATGGCTGATGCGGGTCTGAGTTCCCATAAGGAGAGTTTGATGGGGGTGAGGGTGCTGTGTCATATGCCCTATACACCGGTCTCCCGGGGTAAGCGGCTGGAACCGAGTTTCGGTGTGCCTCATTGCGCAAAACATCCTTCCTCATAGTAGGTGGCGTTGCGTGTTGCGGGGGTGCTTCGTAACCGCCCCGATATGCCATGTCTTGAGTGTTGCCGCTGTTGTTCCTACTCCTGTGTGCAGGAGGCGGTGGAGGGCGATCCTCGTCTGGCGGTGCCCAGTGAGGGTCGTCTCTCGGAGAACGGTCAAATTGGTCGGGCGGCTGACCATATTGAGCCCTTGGGTCAGGGCGCTCAGGCAGGCCACGATAATCAGGGCTATATCTCATATCATCAGGATGGAGAGGATAAGTATCATGTCCCTCGACCGACCTGTGGTGTTGAGGAGCAGAATTGCTCATGCGTAGTGGCGGTGTTGCATATGTATCGTTCTGAGGGCCTGGGGAGTAGTGATCTTGCTGTTGAGGCTGGAAATGGCGAGCCTGGGGCGGCGGCGTACCATATTCGACAGCTTGAAGAGGCGATTGCTTTGGTATGAAAGCCGTGGGAGGGTTTGGTTGGGGCCTAGGCGGTGTCTGCATATGATCCGGTGTCGCCGGTGCAGAAGCTGGGCCCCGAAAAGGATCTGAAGGAAGCGGTCGGCGCTTCACGGGCCTCTGAGAACCTGGGGCGTCCATTTCTGAGGCGACCGGCTTGGGCTTCGCGGCGGGCTTGTCAGGCTTGGGCCTTGTGTCATAGTAGGTAAGCTCAATCCTGATCTCTCCGGCATATTTGCCCTTGCAGCTCAGGTTCTGCCACAAATCGTTCTGCCCTCCGCCTGAGACGACAATATCTCTCAGATCAACCCAGGCCTCGCCGATGAGATCTGTCTTCTTATCGTCATTGAACACCGAGACCTTGAGCTGGTAATAGTCTGGAGAGTCGTGGACGGTGAAGCGGAGTTCTTGGTCCCTGTGAGACAAGTGTCAGTCGCATGTGCTACCTACTTCGTGGCCAGGTACGGTGTCCAACTTACCATCTGGGAGTCTGTCCTCCTCGGATGTCGGTGGTGGTCTTCTTTGCCTCCTTTCCGAGCCGGGCCGCACAATACGGGTCTTGCTTCCCAATTGTCTTCCTGTTAGGAAGGTTCTTTGCTCTGTCGACAATGATGACAAGGGTGCCGATCTCGGGGCCGTCGATGCTCATGTCGGAGAAGATGCCGGCTGTATGCGCGCCATTGAGCGGATGAGACTTGACTTTGGTGGCCATCATGATGGATGGCTTTTCTGTTGTCGCTGAACAGTCTGCACCATGGGCCTCTGCTGGGAGTCGAGAATAGCGGTGGTGTTGGCTGGTCGAGAGGTGGTGGTGGCTGACTGTTTACCTTGGTGCAGCCTCGCCTTTTGCTTTTGTTGACTTTCCTGGGCAACGGGCAACGAGGGGATATCCAGAGGGGCTGACTCGTCACAGATTGCCCGCCGCACACTGCACCATCGAGGCGGATAAAAGGAAAATCTAATGTATGAAGATGGTGATGATCAAGGAGACAAAAGATTGAATCTACCTACGTACGTGCGACTCGAGAAACGAGAGAGAGGAGCAGCGTTGTGTTTGTTTGTGTAAGCGAGGAGAAGGGAAGAGAAAGTGCATTGTGCTGCGGCCTTGTTTGTGTTTTCGGGTGCCCAGCTGCAGTGCAGTGCAGTGGGTGGTGCTATACCCTGCTATAGCGGCACCTGCAGCCCCAGCGCAGGACAATGGATCAATCAGCGGGCAGGTGCAGGTGGCCTGCGCTAGCTCTGCCGGCGTGGCTGGGGATCCAATTGGTCCGAGCACTGGGATGACGGTGGCTGGAGTCGCATCTCTGCCCACTGAAAACTGAAAACTGGGAGGCTGGCGGGCTCCGGTGCAGGGGTTCGAGGGCTCGAGTGCGCCGGATCAGGGATCGCTACAGGGGAGAGCTCCGCTGCTATGGTGCCCTGGCCCGCCTAGCCATTCGATTCCACTGCGGGACCCCCCACCAGCGCCTCAAACAAGACGAATAACACTGCAGCACATTGGCCAGCCTTCTTCTTTTGCATCGAATCGAATTGAGTTGCATCTACCAGTACTCTACAACTCTGCACTTCAGAAGTCGGCATCTGGCATGCCAGAGTCGCGCAGGCAATCTGAAACTGAGAATGAAGGGGTCTCTTTGTCTCTCCACCTCCGCAATGCAATGCAGTCTTTCTCTCTCAAAACCCGCATCGTCAAGTCCCGTTTGCAGCCCGATCGTCGGCTGCCAAGCAGAGCCGCTGTCGACAACGTTGACGTTTGAACCCCGCCAAAAGATCCAGAAAAACCTAAAGCGCCCTTGTCTCGGGGAGTTACACTTACATAGTACAGTACACACCAAGTCGTTGCTAAGAAAAGCTCAACTGCCCCGCAACGCCAACTTGGCTGCACCACCATGATGAGCACTTCTTCCAATGAGCATGCATGCAACGCACAGATGGAAGGAGCTGGCACGCGTAATCAGGCGTGTAAGACTCTTGATAATCCTCCCGCAGTCGTCTCAGAACTTGCCATCGTGATCGCAATCGGTAATGCGAGGAATTTACCAGCATGCAGTGCAGAGCTGCAACAATTGGCATCACCCACAGCAATGAAACAACACCCGCTTTGGTAAACTAGGGCCAGGAAATTTCCATCTCAGAAATACAATTGATGAACCTTGCCAGACATATTGCCAGTGACGGAAATCTCGAGTGTACAAAGCATTCGGATTTATTATAGGCCAATGAATTTCCAAAGCGTTGAATGACAACCACCTGCATGACAATGACTGATTTTCTTAGCCGTCTTGTGAAGTGGATCACAAATGTTCAAGTGTTCCAGGCAACCATATAAGCAGAATAGCAAATTCGTATTGGTTTCTAGTGCAACTCCTTAGTCGGAGTTAAGAGCTAAGCATCTAAACTATTCTACTCAAAATTGCAGTCCCAGTATCCATCACCCATTCGCGAATTGTGTGCATGTTTCGTTCAACACCACTAGCGAGCGGTCGATCCGAGACGCATTAAGCTTGAAACAAGCTTACTCCATCTGGTCGAGGCGTTCCTGGGCCGCCTGCTTGGCCTCATCAGACACCTTCGGGTTCTTCAACGTGCTGCGCCTCCTCGTTAGCAAGCAGTCGTCGTCAGCCCACCCGCCCATCTCCAGAAAACAGGAGGCAGACAGAAGTAGAGCCTGAGGATATCAGAAGGAACTTACGCCTTGAGTCCACCGGCAACGTTGCCGGGGTTCTTGTCACCGGAATCGGTGGAACGGGGAACTAGGTAGGTTGTTAAGCTGTAATGTGTAGAAATAGTGGTAGGCAAGATTTACCATCTCCGCCGTTGTAGTCGCTCTCGAGGACCTTCTTGGAGTGCTCCTTGGACTCGTCGGAGGTGTGAGGATTGTTGAGGTTGGCCTTGTGGCCGCCGGCAATCTGAGCATCAGTCATTTTGAAGTCTGGGACGTTGCAAAGATGGCTTTAAAAAGTGTGGATGTGTTGATAGGATATATGGTAATGTTGTTGTTGATAATGAAGAGAACTGATTGAACATCGGGCTTCAGCAGCCTTCTTATAGACATCTCTAGGCCCAATTTCACAATGTTCCGGTATCAGGCTCGAGCACATGTTGACGTCGTGGACGAAGCTGCCGAGCCTACGACTCAAGTGCATCGGCGATGAATGATGTACGATGTTGATCGTATCTAGCCCATTAAAATGATATATCATCTCCTTTCGACGATCTGCCTTGTGAGCTTCCTAGATCATTGTGCTATCGATCACTGGAATCGGCATCGTAGAGTATCAGAGTCGTGACGTCTACTATAATGGTGGTGAGAACACAATGTCAGGATCATGAGCTAGACAGCCAGTGGTGATATGTTTGGGGTTCAAGGCTTGCTCTAGCTTCGTAACATATCGTGGTGAACATGATTGCTTCTTGTTCTCAAAAACCATGGATCATGGTGATACGATGATCCACAGCAGGCGTGATAGAAGGCTCCTATCATGCGCCATTGACCAAGCCAAGTCTAAGGCATTCTAGACAACAGCAGATCTCGAAGAATGAGGCGTCTTGTCGTTCGTTTTTGTGGAGAGAAAGGCCTAACTCTGCGAAGTCGAAGGAGGAGTCGTTCCGGGGAAGGTCGAAGAGTCTGAGACACCATGCTGTCCGGGTGCTGTAGTCGAAATCGCCAGCATCATTGACTCCGAGCGCTTGGCGTTGGCTGCCTTTTCAACCATGCAATTAGCATCAACTCACTGTTGATTACTAGCACTTGCTAGAGCAACTGACCATAGATAGGCGGTTTGATAGCAGAAGAACCCTCCGCTTGGGTCTCGCTAGAGAACCGAGAAATCATTACCATGGAGAAGCAATAATGGGTCCAAACACGCCTGTGAGGCAAGACTAAGATTTCCCCACAGGTACCAACGAAACTTTGATCGTGAATCATCACAGAATGGTGATCCGATTGGGCAACCCCGGCTCAGATTGCTCGGGCCGTGAGAGGGAACTGGAGCCGCTGACGAAGAGACACGCACTAGATCCTTCACCCCTGAATTGATTAGACATTCTTGACCGTTGGTAACACTCGTTAACGGCGTCTACAACTTTCCAACGTGCGGAATTGTTCATCGAAGTTACATGCGTCGGACAGCCTGATGAATCATTCCATAAGTAGTGATGTCAACGAGCACAGACGCCAGGAGCAAAAACGATAAGGCTCCTAAGTTGGGGAGAACTTGAACCAGTCCTGTGCAACAGATGAACAGATAATGCAAAAAAGCAGAATGATCAGGCAAAGGAGAAGAATAGAGCACAACCAGTACATAGAGATACTAACTCGAGTTGGCTTCTGGCAGAGCCCCTCTCTAGATAGTCCCTGTGACTATCTGAACGGCTGCCCAGACCAGCGGGCACACAATGCCGGACAAGTCTTCTGGCCCAATGCAGTCGAACAGTCTCTTGCGGGATAGTATTGCCAACCAGGGAGATTTGACACAGCTAGTGGTCGTCGATAGTGCCTCGACCTTACCATCCATCTCGTCGTATCATGATTTCAAGCATGTCATCAGGCTTCCATGAAGCGATCAAAGCTCATAAAACGAGGCTGCAAATAAAGCTCGTGCTCCTTAAACCATGATGCCTCATCGAACCTCATTGGAACGGATACGAGATATATCATCATAGTCGAGGACTTCATATCTAAGTATCTGCTAAGGCTGGCCGGGCGAACGACATGCTGAGCAAGACTGCGCCAACGTGTCATGAGGTGTGGTGGTCTGAGGTAGCAATGGGCGATATTCGATCCAAGTCTGGCATACAGGTTGTTCCCAATGAGGCAATCCGCCAGCCATGTGGTAGCAGGCTAGTCGAACTGGTCGTTAGATGACGTGCGGCTGAAGAGTGCTAACCAGGCCAGACATCGCGGCCAGGCAGACGCTTTTCTCTCTCTTGATGTTTGAGGCTCAAGTGCATCAAAGTGCATATTGTAGCACCGACTTTTTATTGGTAGGCAGATGTATTTCATCACGTTGAAGGCATCTCTGGCGTATTATGGGCTGGTTGGCAGGGGCTAAGTGATACGCTGTCACCTCGTGGAACAGGAGACTCGCATCCGAGTGCATCATCTACATGGATGCATCATCGCGCGGGATGTCCGAGCGTAGCTGCATCAAGTGAGGCTTTGCTGCAGACAATATCGACGAGGATTGAAGAGGTTGATGTCGTCAAGAGGGCGAAGTGACGTCTCTTGAGTGACACAGGGTAAAGTAATAGTTGAGATGTATTAAGAACGACGGACCCGGCTGAAGGGTACCGGTACCTTAGTCTTAGGGACGGGAGTCATTAGGGCACTGTCGCACCAAGCTCTGCACAGACCAGCAGCATACCAGGCAGGTAAGCTCTAAGGTAAGCTGCCTTAATTAGCACCCAATCTGAAGAGCTCCCCAGGCCAGCAGATCCACATAAATCTCATAGAGCCTTAAGACAGCTTCAGGCGCTCGAGCCACATTGCTCTCAGTGCCGTGGCGGACATTACGGAGGACAGCGTACAGTACAGCACAGTCAGTGCAGCATCGCGGCTGTGTTGTCCTTTCCTCGCACCCTGAAGAGAGCCACCGAGCCACCGTATCGGGATCCGCCCCCATCGCATCGCATCGCATCGCACCATCCCGCCGTCAGATTTAGACGCCTACCGACATAGACATACATGAGAAAACGCCTCTCAACGGAGTGCCTCCACCACAAACAACCAACCTAACTTGCATCATAAGGCTGAAGGCTGCTGCAGATAAGCAGCCCTCGCACACGTTGTCCGATCTCCTGCAGCAACAACCTCGTAGCCTCTTTGCCTCGTCTACTCACTTCGCTGCGCTGTTAGGTACTCTACTGTACGCAGTACTGTACCTCTCGTGCTAGGTGGTTTAGTGTCGTGCAGCAGTCTGGTGTGGTATGGTATGTTCGCCTCGCCTGATCGATCTATTGCTCAATAGTCCAGCCAACCCAGCGCGGCTTTGACTTGGCTGGCTACCTCGCAATAGCTACCAATCCACCTGCCTACTGCATAGTACCTACTTGGCGAGAGTCAGTCACGAGAGCACGCACTTCCCTCTCGCACACACAAGCAAGGCACAGAAGATGGCCTCCGCCTCCTCAGCCGCAGAGCAGCAGCCCGGGCCGCTCAACTACATCGCAGGGTTCCTCATGGTCGGCATGGCCTGGGGCCTCACCACGCCCTTCATCCGCCGCGCCGCAAAGGACCACCGGCCCCCGCCGCACCCGCTGCTCGACTCGCCGGCCGTCCGGGCCAGCTGGCTCAGGGCCAGGGCCTACGGCGCCTTCTTCGCCGTCGTCGACCTGCTGCGGAACCCGCGCTATGCCGTCCCGCTGCTGCTGAACCTGACCGGCAGCGTGTGGTTCTTCCTGCTGATCGGCAAGGCTGGTGAGTGGTGGTTTCCTTTGCTTCTGTCCTGCTGTGTTCTGCCATGCCATGCCACGCCATGCCATGCTATGTGCGGCTCGCTCGTCATGTCGCAGCCTGCTTCACCGTCCACCAAACATGACAATGTGTCTGCCTTGGCTGGTGCTGGTGGTGTGCCGGTGCATCAAACGCCGGCGACGCACTCCGAATGGAGCCGCATACTGACACCCAAACCAAAGAGGAGATAGGGGCACATTGCTAACGAGACCGGGTCGCAGAGCTGAGCTTGACCGTGCCCATCGTGAACACGCTGGCGTTCCTGTTCACGGTCGTGGGCGAGTGGTGGGTTGAGAAGAAGGTCATTAGTCGCAGTACGCCATCCCCCTCGCCTTCCCGGCCCCATTCCTGGTGGCCCACCGGCTTGGCCGAACTGACCTCCTGATACTAGACACACTTATGGGCATGATCCTTTCGATAAGTGGCATTGCCTTGTGCGTACAGAGCAAGTCGACATGAAGAATGGCTTGTGTTACTGGAATGGGAGTTCCCACCAAGGCAGTGCGTCGTAGGGCTGTCTTGTTGTGCTATCAAGACAACTCCCATTGGCACGATTACGCTTCATAGACCATAGATGTATCAATATGTTGTATATTTTAGTATTAGTAGTATAGGAAGTATACCATACCACCGTTCATCCATCATTTCCCAGCGCTATGCAGTTCAATCCGCTCTGCTCCAGGCAGCTCGATCTATGAGTGCTTGACTCTCTCTTTCTGCTTTGGTGGTTAGATCTCGTTCTTGTTAGCATCCCAACTCCCACCCGTTTCTGCCTTGTCCCTCGCAAGGCCAAGGCGACTTGCGCATGCGCGAAGAGATTCCGCAGAAGAAAAAAACAGCGCGCATCCTGGCGCGGCACAGTAGCAATATATACAGTGAAAGGGAGGGGTGTGATATGTATAAGTGAAGTGAAGTGGAACCTCCCAAGGAGAAGGGGGCAGTGACGTAGAAGAAAAGAAAGTCCACGCTTTTATTTCCGTCCCAGTACGCCGCCGGTGTGTCTCTTGTCTGTTTCGTGTGTTTCGTGCCTATGTCTTCTTGATTTTCGATCTCTCTGTCTTTCCGTTTGGGTGGCAGTAGTAGTAGTAGTGGTGGTGTAGTGGTATCTTTAGATTCGCTCGGGAACGACGTCCCTCATTCCAATTCCATTTCCATTCCAGTTGCTCCGTAGCAAGTAGGGGGTATCCATGCGTCCGTCCTATCCAACCATCCCATCCAAAAATGTCTCCCACGCGGTGTCTCACTTCTCCCACGAGACGAAGGAGAAGAAGAAGAAGAAGACGACGAGCCAATATCTCTGTCCCGTCAATTAGTCTCCCCAGAGCAAGGAGACGGCTCGTATGCTAGTGCGAGGTTCCAGCCCTGACGTCGGTGTCTACGAGTCTCTAGCGCCTTGCGCGGACCCAGCGCTGCACGCTACGCATGCTCGGGTCCTCGGCCGTCCAGCGGCCCATTGCTCTGTCGGACGACTGCAGTTCGGAGTAGATGGCTTCATCGGTAATAGTCTGGAGCTCCTAATGCGGTTCTGTCAGTTTCGAAAGCTCTCGGAGCCGCCGTGGCGGGACCCTCCGTCGCGCGGGTTAGCGGCACTCATCATCGGAGTCTGACGAGCACTTTTTTTGGTGGTTTTGTTTTAGGGCCGGGTGAACAACAGGGAAGACGAGATGAGAAAACGAAGAGGGAGAGAGAGACAAAGAGACGAATACGCACTGCTCGTAATTGCTGGTCTATCTGCCGCAGCTGCGACTGGTTGCCAGAGTGTGGTCGGCCCCCGTTGAGGACTTGCTCCCGATAGTCAACCCATCTCTGCGCTGCCGCTTGTCGGAGGTAGATCTTTTGGGCTTCGTGCCGTCGAGCAAAGGCATCAAGCAGGACTCTTTTTGGGCGATTGTCAGTTCCACAGAAGCACTGTCGAGTTGTCAGGGGGCTTATCACGAACTGCTGCAGTTCTGCTTTTGTCTGTTCCTCCGGGCCGCCTCGTGCCTGCGGTACGCTTGTGTCCGCACCGCAGTTCAGAATGTGCTGGCCGTCAAGATTACATTGTCGTAGGGCTGCCCATCCTTCTGTGTAATAGTCGTCCATGTTTAATGGGTCTACAGGAGCGGCGGCGATGTAGTATTGTATGTTCTGGAAATCGGAGAGGACTTCTGCAACCCGTGCTGTTCTGTACTCGTTGACTGGGTTGGTGTTAGTGATGTCCAAAGGCGGTGACCACTTCGCTATTGTATATCAAACAAAGTGCATCGGGTAATACGTACGTCCATCCATGGTTTGGAAAAGTGTAAGTGAAACTAGGAAGTCGAATTCGAAATTGGAGAAGACTTATCGCAACAGACACCACCGGGAATTAGATAGGGAGTTGCGAAACGGAAAGGTCTACTGCACAAAAAGGAAAGGCCTAATTCGGCAACTGCATGACAAGGCTGGAAAGGAAAGATTGGCGGTTCTGTTGCCTCCTCGACGGGCTCATGATGGCTTCGGAACAGCGAGCCTACAACCCTTTTGTACAAGGTCGTCGCAGCCCGCGGCCGGTGGAGGATGATTAGGAGTAGGAGTAGTTGTAAGGAGGAGGGAGGAGGTTGGCCGCAAAGGAGGAAACCAGCACGAGCCTTTTTGGCATAGACAAAAGAGTCAAGTTGTCAAAGGAATGGAAGTCGTCACGGTAGAACTACCTCCAAGGTAAAGGTTCAAGTAGAGCTACGCGAATACTCGGCCGGTTGTACCCTGCCACGGCCCTAGCAGCCACCAGGACTGCAGTGGTAAGGTTGACTACATCGTCAGCTGCCACCAAGGCATGCACGCTGATGGCATGTTCTATCAAATCGGAGATATTAGCCGCGCCCTGGGCCTTTGTGGATGTTGCGAGCGGAAAGCTAGCATAACCTGGACAAGCTGGGAACCATCGATCATGATCCCATCAGTCGGCAGGGGGCCTGGCAGTGTGCATGGAGCGATGCGACAGTCCTATGGGTACGGCGACGACATGTAGGTACTGTACAAACATGAAGCTCCATATCCATCGAGGGCACTTGACTTACATACGTAGTACTATAGTACTATACCTGCCTACCTACTGCGTACGTACCCAGGTAGAACTTAGTTGCAGTGCAGCTCGCTGCAGGCACGGGGCATCTCCACCCTTGGCATTTCCTGCCCTGGGCACGTCTGTCTAGTTTGGTGGTTAGTGAGTTAGCAGACACGGCAAATGATAGCTCACGATCGGGTCATGAGAGCTCGGCTGGATGAGAGAGGGCAGAGAGGGAGAAGAGCCTCTTTGGTGGCTTGCGACGGCGCTGGGGGAAGGGGGGTGGTGGACTTGACAGGGGCACGCAATGCGGTATGGTAGCCCTGGGTAGCCCTGGGTAGCCCTGGATAGCCCTCGGTAGGCGACTTTTCAGCGGCCTCGCAGACACACTAGCTGCCCAATCCAGTAAGCAGAGGGTGCGCCGGACAAGGGTTTCCGCCAGTGGGTGGTGGAGGCAGCTTGTGTGGCTCAGCCAATAATCGCAGCCGCCTGGACGTTGCCCACGTTTTCGGCTGAGCTGAATCGATATTTTAGAACCCTCACCCGCATTAGGTTCTTCAACTTGCCTTGCGCCCTACTACGGGCCTGCCTTAGTTAGCAACGACCAGCATATTCTGTACTCCACCACCACTGGACTGGAGAAGGAAAAAAATTGAGGGCACCAACGGACGGAGGACGCAGGAGCACAGGAGCACCAGCACCAGCACCAGCAGTACCACAGCACGGGCATGGAGTAGGTAGGCTCGGTGGAGAGGCGGGAGAAAAGTCCCATGAGTCAACTGACGAACAGCATTGCGTAGAATGAGTGAGTGAGTGCCCAGGGCATCAAAGTCCCTCCAGGTCTCTCTCTCCCTCCCTCCCTCCCTCCTAGCTCCCAGGCTTACCGCAGGCTGAGCTCCTGCAGAAGCCTTACCCACTTTCATCTCATGTGCCTCAACCAGTCCCCTGGGAGCAAACAGACGTGCAGGCAGGCCCGAAAAGAGGGCCTGCATGACGCAAGGAGATTGGCATCGATCATTGCCCTGCCGGTTTCAGAGCGTACGCCATGTATTGGACCTCGTCCACCACGTCCACCTCGCCATCCCGTCGGCTTGTCTCAAATGGCTTCCTTGTCGCAATCCCAGTGGTCGCCCTATAGGAACTGGCTGTCACCTTGCCGTAGTCTCTTGTGTATCGCGACCGTTGTGGCACTCCGAGCAAGGCCATCCACTTGGATGCCGTGAAAGCTTCATTGGGCGAGCTTGGCTCATGATGATCAGCCAACGATCTGCCCTCCCCGCTGTCTCCAAATCTGTCAGGACACATAACAGTGATCACACCGTGCTTGCTTGACGGTCCGAAGCCACACCCATGGTTTCCGATGGGGTTCAGACCGTCTTCAGCCGTCAGCTAAAGCCACGGATGGCTTAGATGAATCTTCGCTTGATTGTTTCATTGGCTCCGGGTCTGGCCGGTGTTAACCCGTTCCTCTTTTGATTTCTAAAGACGATTGGTAGGATGGCTAATAACACACAAGGAGCACGAGTTGTTGGGATATTGAACCTCACCTCCCTTGTCTCTGAATACCCCAAATCATCCCCCTCGTGCCCCTTAAGATTGAGCCCCCAAGGCGCCACCAGCGAATGATGCCTCTTGGAAGCCGGTCTCTCGGACGCACCGACCACTGGCCAGCGCGACCTCTCAACATCTTCCCCCACACTAGTCCTTCTCGGCGATGGCTTGTAATCGCTCGTCGATCTCCTCCTCTGTCAACGTCCTGAAGCTAGGATCTGTACCTTCTCTGCCGTCCGCGCGCGGGCCACCCACGATACCGATTTCGATCTCGGTCTTCTTGAAGTCCATGCTGAGCACGGTGCTCAGAGTCGTGATTGCTAGCTCGACAACTTCTTCCCAAGAACCCTCTGCGTGATCCTTATTCTTGAGCTTCTTCTCGAGGTGGTTGAGCGCCTCCTGCTGCTTCGGCCCGGCAGCAGTACCCTTGTAGCCAATGTAGTAGCCCGCCGGGTCGCACTTGAAGAGTTGGGGTCCAAACTCAGAGTCGACCGATATTAAGGTTGTTGCCACGCCGTAAGGCCGCATGTACGCCTGAGCAGCACGGTCAGCATAACGGCAGCACATGCATGATCGTGGCTGTGTCATCATCTTACCTTTTGGGTGTAGACCTGGCTGATGTTGGCGAGCCGCTTGGCCAAGGCGTCACACGGCATCTCGTAACCATACTTGTACTTGAACTCAGCCGCCTCTCCCTGTGCGCGCTGGGCGAATGCGCGCGCATCTGCAATAGAGCCGGTCATGACGCAGCCAACGGACGGTGACAGCTGGAAGATGTGTGATACGGATGACGGATCGATAAGTTTATCCTGATTGTCGGGTCAGCTCTGGCCAGGGGTGCGACCCAGAGGAAGGGGTTTGCATACAGGGACCTTCTTTTGGGATAGGACGACGGCACAATCCTTGCCTCGCACACCTATTGACATGATATTGGCAGCTGTGATGGCCTTGAATGCATATTCTGTCATAAATCCCAGCTGTCAGCATGCTCAATATTGTCCCGTATCATCACAAAACCATCGTTGCCAAAGCCGACATATCGAGATGCTAGTCGGTCCGAAGCTCGAACGGAGTCCTATCTAGGGTTAGGAGAGTCCATACCGACTTGGTACAATCTTCCCTGCTCGGAGAAGATTGTGATGTGTCTGTCGAATCCTGCGCTGCCTGTTTGAGATGGATTGTTAGCTGTTGCTGCTGCATGCGCACCGGCAGCGCCGTGAGAGCTGAGCTCTGGGCGGAATGCAACGTACCCGACATCTTGGTAAGCGGCTCTGGGCGAAAATAAGCTTGTCAGTCGTCAATGAAGAAGATGGACTTATGTCCTTGGTTGATAATGCTCGGGAATGGAGTATGGTGTTGTTCGTGGAGAGGTCGTCACAAGGCAGAGGCCAGCTTCGTCGTTTGGTGATGAAGCTCCCTCAGATCGACGCGTTGCAGGAGCTTGCCTGGAGGAAGGCTGGACCTAGCTGAAGCCTGAGGCGTCAATGGCATGGTCAGTGCTTCCATTTCAAAGGCAATGCCTTATGTCAGCAGCCAGATTGCACCTACAGAGTACCACATCGCCCTTGCTGCTTATCAGTGACCATACCCCCGGCCCCGCGCTACGATAAGACCCTTTTCCTACTGTAGCAAACAAGAAAAAAAACTGAGGCGATCTCAGAATTCATTGATCGGGCTTCAATATTGCTGCATGTAAAGAGGGACTCTCCCTGTGCTCCGCCTGCCCAGCCTATTAGCACCGCCAATTGTGCCGCTCTTTTCCCACTACGTCTGAGATTCGAGAAACCAAGTTTCAGTCCCTCTTTTTCCATAAGACTTGCCTAGGATCATATAGCAAAATTGTTTGACTTCTTTTCCGCCCTCTCGAGACTTGTCTATCTGGTGGTCCGGTCTGGTCATGTCTGCCACCACCCAGGGCGCGCCAGCGCAGCGAGTCCCGGCCTGGAAACGATTGGGCCTCAAGCTCAAGGGAGCTGCATCTGATGGAAGCCCTGCGGCGCCGCAACATCCCGCTCATGCAAATCAGGTTGCGTCTCCCCAGCGGCCCAATTCCTATGCTGCACCTCCATCTAGCCTCAACAAAAGGAAACAAATCCCCTCGGCCTCCTACCCTACCCCCGACCGAGGTGCCAGCAAGAGACTCCGCAAGGACGAACCCCAGGTGACATCGTCGCCGTCATTGAGGAAGCAGAAGTCGGTCACCTTCACCGACGACACCAAACCGTCTGAGGAGCCTGCGAAGGCCAGTACAAACGTCGCAAGCGCCGAGAAGAAGAAAAAGAAGAAGGCGAAAAGGCCAAAGACAGGCAACGCCCGTACTACCCCTGTGGAAGGATTCAGTCTTGAGCCAGCATTGGCGTATCTAAGACAGTGGAGGACTTCCCGAGAGACGTGGAAGTTCAACAAGAACCACCAGACCTTGCTAATCAAATACGCCTTCGACCCCAGTTCAGTCCCCTCGGCCGACATCAGGTCGTTCTACGCATACATCCGTGACCTCAAAGGCTTCGTGAGGACGAGATTGCGCGAAACGGCCGAGGAGATCAAGAAAAAGGACATGGAGGAAGGGCCGGGGGGGTTTCCAGGCAGTGCGGAGGACAAGGCGGGCAAGCAACAGCAATACGACGAGATCCTCGGCAGACTATTGCAACAGCAGAGAGACAATGGCAGTTCGGCGAGCTTTGACGAGGTCGACTTTGTTATGCGCACGGCAGACGACGACGTGAAGCGTAGAGTGTTGAAGCGCATGCGCGCAGAAATGGTGGTCGACGAGCTGTCAGACGCTGGAGAGAGCTCAACATCAACAGGTGCAAGCACGACTGCCACTGAGTCGTCCAGTCAGGAGACCGGCGACAACGCCACTGAGAAGAGAGTTAAGCTGAACGACGGATCACAGCGAAGCATCCGTCGGAAGCGAAAGCTGCGGACTGCTGATGATGACAGCAGCTCATCAGACTCTGATTCGGAATCTGACTCTGATGAGAGCAGTAGCAGCAGTAGCAGTTCTTCTGGGGACTCGGATGATGAGATGGATATGGCGCCCGTTCAGGGCGAAGTCGAAACATCCTCTAGTAGCTCCTCATCGTCTTCCTCGGGGTCTGATGCCGAATCTGGGTCAGAGGTCGACACCGACGAGGAGGATTCCGACGCTGAAGAAAGTGAAAGCGAAAGCGACTGAATAGCCCAGGGCGCTACATGTTTACGACCAGATGTACCATTTTCATATTCACATGGGTACTATTTCATGCCACTCCAGGAGGTACTTCCATAGGATTTTGTTGGGAAAAGCATGGGATCTTAGGCTCATAGACACGAAGATTCGGATACAGTCTCGTATAGATACCATTTCACCACATCAATAATTAATGTCCAATAAATCTATGAATCTATCCAAGCAGAGCTTCATGGCTCGCACAGTTCTGTACCCAAAATGGTCCCCTTTCGCGCCTTTGAACGCCAATGCGATGTTGAATAATTCGAAAATGAGAAAAAAAAAAAAGGCCTTCCATTTTAGAGCTTCCGGTCAGAAGCCATAATGCAAATGTCCTGCTCGTCATCATCATACTGTCTGGTCTGTCATTGCCCTTTCCCCTCCCCCGTGCTCATGCCAGATTCGCCTCCAGCAGCTGCGCAACCTCCAGCACGCCGACGATCTCGCCCTTCTCCAGCACCGCAATGATCGAGTCCGCATCGCACGCGTCCTCGCCGTCCTCGCCGGACAGCTGGATGCTCTGGATCCAGTCGAGCGCGCGCTGGGGCCGCGTGCTCGAGCAGAGCGAGATGAAGTTGCGCCGCCCGACCGCCAGCCACGGCAGCTCGTCGAGGGGCCGCGCGAGCTCCGACGCGCTCAGCCGCTGCATGCGCCGCGGCGACACGACCTCCTCGTCGTGCACGCGCACCCAGCCCGTCTCCGAGGCGTACCCGGCCTTGAGCACGTCGCCCGCCGTGACCGGCCCCGGCCGCTTGCCCTTGGCCTTGGCCTTGGCGCCGCCGCCGCCGACGCAGGGGATGTCGTGCCACGACACGGCGAGCTCCTTGACTGTCTGCGGCTTCTTGAAGGCCGCGCCGATGGCGCCGCCCGGGTGGTTCTTGGCGAACACGGAGCACACGCTGGGGTGGATCTCGCGCGACGCGACGATGGCCAGGGCGTCGCCGACGGCAAGCGCCATGGTCGTCGAGGTGGTGGGCGCCGAGACGCCGAACGAGACAGTCTCGGGCTCGTGGATCGGCGCCGGCAGGAGAATGATGTCCGGGCGCTGTCTCACCAGCTCGCATGCTTCGGGCCGGGTGTGGGACGTGAGGACGATCAAGGGCAGCGACCTATCAATGTGCGGTAGGAGCGTGAGCAGCTCCGGCGTCTTGCCGGAGAAGGTGATGAACATGATCGTGTCGTGCCGGCCGATCTGGCCCAGGTCGCCGTGCAGAGCCTCGGTCGGATGAAGAAAGTTGGCGTGGATAGCCAAGCTGTTGAATGTCGCGACCAGCTTCTTCGCTATGTGGCCGGACTTGCCCACGCCGACGACAACAAGCTTCCCCCTGTCCCCCTGGTGCCGAGTGATGGCCTCTACCGCTTTGTTGAAGCCATCTCTAACAGTCCGGTCGGTTGCATAGAGGCTTGTCAGGGACTGCAGCGCCGTGGCTTCGGTACTGAGTACGTGGATAGCACCTGCCAACCTCTCATCATACTCGGGGATCTCTCCTTCTTCTTCTTCTTCTTCCAAGTCCTCGGCGGGACCTGCTTGGTCCAGATCCAAAGCCTCTATGGGTGTGCATAGCTCCGACGCCTCGGGGGTGACCGGGGATGGCGGTGATGGTGGCGGGATGGCAGGGAACTGCGCCGCTCCGAGTATATACACGGCGCTGGTCTGGACAGGACGATGATGCTCAACCATCCTGCTGGCTGGTGACCGCAGCCTCGGCGGTCTATGCTAGGTACCAAACGTGAAAGGCGCCGGAGATTTGTGGCGATCCGGAGCTTTCTGATAAGGGGGTATGTGCCGCTCGCCGCTCTTCCTAGCTGACGATGTTGCCCGGGGTGAACGACACGGGCGCGTGTAGAATGGCAAGCACTAGGAAGTGTCCTCTTCAGGTTCCCATATTGCGGGACGTCTAGAGATGGTTCAGGAGAAGAGATACTACCCGGTGGTCGGGGTGAGCCGCGTAACGATTATCGGCACCGAAGCTGGCCTAGAGGTACCTTGGGCAGATAATGATTCATAATCCAGTCTAGCACGGGAGCGGCACAGGATAAGGGACCGTAACGGGGGAAGATCCGATAGCCAATTCCAATGCTAATTCAAATCGCTCATACTTGTGAGCGACGAGATGGATGCTAATGAGGGACCAGGAGCGAGCAAGAATGGCGGCGCTGCCAAGGATGGGACTGAGGTGAAAAGCAGGGCACAGGGGCAGTTCCGAGCCTGTCTCCCTAGGTATACAGTATACTGCATAGTAGAGCAGAAGGCCGCTCGGAGGCAAGGGGAGACAGCGCCGAGGAGGACCCTGATCTGCCCAGCAGAGAAGATCCTGCCCTAAGATATCCTCTACCCGTTCATTCTCAGTAGCTGCCCTTAGTACGGGCCTTTGGGGAGATCTAAATTGATTAGATACCCGATACCCACCGCGACGGGCTAATGAGAGGGCAGCGCCCAGATAGCGTCGTCTGCACTATGTCTGGCATCATTGCGAGCTACTGCATACTGAGTAGTAGTAGGGGTCGCTTTGCGTCTTGCGTGCTGGGAACTGGGCACCCGGGTTGTTCGGCAAGAGGCACATGCTGCGCATAGTAGACTCGTCCCGTGCACATTGCCCGGGGCATCCCTCTCATTGGCGATTCAGGGTCGCAATCTGGCCAGCATGGGGATCGTGAAGTGGGTGTCATCGAATGCGGCATGTTGAATGAATCATGACTACGGATACACAGCGTAGTACGCCGTATCTCCAGTACCTAAAGGCCCGAGGGCCGGCTTACTCGCACCAAGCTACCTCAATTCCCGGAGCACCTATCATCCCGCTCCAGGGTCTTCGGATCAACCATTGAATGACTGCAGGGTCGATAGGGGAGTTGTCTATGAACCGTACTTGGGCTTTGTACAGTACCTACCTCCTACCCTCCTACCTACTACAGATTGGCAGCCTTGCATCATGTAATACTATGCAGTAAGTTCCTCATGGCCCGGAGGACCGCCGGCTCGCCCTATTGTTTCAACTCACATTATCGACTTACCAAGCATATGCCTTCTTCCCCGCCGCGACTTGGGACGATCTCATCGATCATCTGGGGGTTTGCGCTGGACATGGGTATTGTCGGAATCCTGCTGAAGAAGAGCTGAAAAGCCGTGTGTTGGCTGAGAGAGAGACACACAAGAGAGAATCCCCACTACTCCACACCTCCGAGCCGAAGGTTTCGAAACTCCGCTGCCGATTGCTATCCAGGGGCAGCAAGTAAAGAACGGTGTACTGTACATGTACTGCATCTATAGCAGTGTGGATAGTCTCAATAGACAAGGCAGATTGGGTGGAGATCCCGAACCCCCCTCCTCCATGAGCCCTAGACACAACATCATCATCATTGCTTCTTTCACAACATTTTGGCCGTGTACCGGTCCCTCTCTCCCATGTGACTGATCAATATCCCCTCCTCTGCTCCACGCGCGACAGTGGCTATTTGCGGCTTGCAGGCGGTAGTTGGCGTGGCTGAGCCTCCAAACCTGTCAGTGCTCCGGCCACTAGGAGCAGTTCGCAGTTCGCAGTCGAGGGTCTAGAACCCACAGTTCATGGCTGCCGGCGCCACCAGATTTGGGCTCTTTCTACATCCAGCACTGCCCATGCGCACAGGCCGTGTCGTGTGTATCGATCTCCCAGATGATGGTCCAAGACATAGCTGGTCCGGGACTATTTGACTGATCATCGATAGATATCCTGGGCCAGCTGAAGCATCGTCAGTCGACTGTGACGTACCTAGGGCCATGCCTTCCATCTGCGGTGGTGCCGAGCCGAGTTGAGTTGCGCGCCCTCTAATTATTGACCAGTCAACTCCCGAGATGGGTGAGCCAACTGTCAATGACATGTCGATCTCCCGAGACACATCAAGATATTCAATGATCTGAGAAGAGGTACACACGTTCGAGGTCACTTTTCAAGATTCACCAACAAGTAGCAATGTCCCAAGGACGCAGTGTCATGCATGACCAGCAATTATATTTGAGCGCGTGATACGCTACCACCACCACAAGCATTGCTTTGACCCATTTCGGCATAGGAAAAATATAGTCGTAAGTCGTAATCGTAACGTGTAAGCCGTGATCGTGATGTAGATTTCTGATATCAAAAATGCCTTTCCCACTGCTGAAGTGAAGCACTTGCTTTTCTAGTGAAGAGAAGTACAAGTCTGGAAGGACGCCTTCCGAAACCCAACCCTGATCAGAGAGCCACCAGCAGTAGAGAGAATTGTAATGAAATAACCCTCCTATCGAGCCCGTAACATTCATCAGTCCATCCAATGAGATAATCAGACAACATGAATCATCTAAACATGAGTAGACGTAAAACTAAGAAGAAATGCTGAGATGGGAAGACATGGGCCAGTCATAAAGTCATGAAGCTCAATCCGGAAACGTGTCCCTCCTTTTCCTTCTCCGTCTCCTCCGCTGGCCGTCGTCGTAGTCGTCCTCACCGTCATCATAGGCATCACGCTCGATCCGTCGCCTCCCTTCACCACCACCGCCACCATTGCCTTCCGAAGCACCGCCTTGTTGGAGAAGCCCACCGCCTAAGATATCCCTTGCCAGCCCCAGCCAGCTGCTACGCCTACCCGCCAAAACACCCTGGAGATCTTCAACAATCTTCTCGACTGCCTCGCCATCCGTGCCGGCCACGGCCCATTGGCCCCTCGCGTTCCACCCCTGTTGACCCTTGGGGCTACGGTACTCAAAGTCCCCCTGGCGCGACGTCCACTGCGGAATGCGCCTGCCACGCGCGTCAAGGGGCTTGCCCTGGGAGTCAAAACGGTCAGGAAGAACCTCAATCACTTCCTCCTCATCTTCGTCGTCGTCCGAGACGGCCGTCCGCCGACGGCGGGATACGAGTGGTCGGTCCGAAGATGGATCTGAGTTTCGTCGCCGGCGAGACCTTGTAGAGACAACTTGCCTGTCATTGGCGTCGTCATCGTCTACATCTCGGGGGGACTCTTCAGACTCTTTCGCTTGCTGCTCCCTATGAAGCTGGCGCAGCGTCCTTGACGATTGCGGCGAAAGAGGAATGAATTGGACATGAGACTCAGTGGGCTTCTCAATAACCGTATCGGAATCAGACGGAGATGGAGAGCGTGGACGGGGGACAGCCCGGCTCGAAGAAGGGTTTACACCATCTATATGAACCATGTCAGCAAAGAGTCGATAGGAGACGGGCTGGGCTAGACCGAGCGTGCTTCCTCTGCCCGAGGCGGCTATGGAGGCAAAGGAGGGGCAGCACCGAGATCAGACGCACCCTCGTCACGACGGTCGGAGCGACCGTTTAAGTTTCTCGTGGTGGCACTGGGAGGAACTTGACTCACATTATCGCCCGCAGCATGCCCACCGGTTGGCGGCGGGGGAAATCCCGTAGGCGTCTGCGGGTGACTCGGTGGAGGTCCGGGCGGCGGCGGTGGGTAGCCGGTGTAGTCGGCAGGGTGATATGGTTGATATCCTTCGTTCAGATTGGTAGTTGCAATGTTAGGATGTTGTGTAAATCCGGCACCATAAGGGGCAGCGGCAGCAGGGGGCGCCGCAGGTGCAGCAGGGGGAGGGGGATAGTAGGCACCGCCAGACGCATGAGGAGGAGAAGGCGGTCGCTGAGCATCGTAGGCATCGTCATAATCGGCGGCTGTCTCTTCCTCATAGCCTGATCCGAAACGTCAGTAAATACAGCTCATGATAGCAGGAGTGATAATTACACAGGAATGGGTTACTCACGTCTACGTTCACGGTCCCTATCTCTGCGTTCGCGGTCCCGCTCTCGATCTCGATCACGTTCACGATCACGGTCGCGCTCACGATCTCTATCGTCCCTCTCCCTAGACTCCCGCTCCCGCTCCCGCCCCTTTTTCTCCTTACTCTCGCCATACTTCTTGAGCCCAATGGCTGCAGCTCCAGCTGCCGCGGCGCCTGTTGCCAGGTCTCTGAGGCGACTTCGACTTCTCTTCTTCTTAGCTTCCTGTCTATCATTATCACTCGACACAGAAACCCTATCTCGCGAGCTCGACCGATGCCTATGCCTCCGGTGTCTCCGACCCTCCTCGGCTGCGGACTCGTACCCGTCCCTAGCCCCCGCCGCTCCGTACGCGTACTCTGGGTACGGCGGCTCTGTGTACAGGGGCTGAGCGCCGTACTCAACCAAGCCTAGCTCAGGATCAGCGGTGCCGGGATTTGGGTAAGGGGCTCGCGCGACGGACCTGCTGCGCGACCGCGACCGCCGGCGCTCTCTGTCGTAGTACTCATCTTCCTCGAGCTCGCGCTCGCGCTGGTCCTCCTTCTTGTCCTTGTGCCGGTCGTACAGCTTCTTACCCGCGGCGCCAGCCAGTCCGGCGGCCACAATCTCCGCGCCGGTTCGCAGCCGGCTGCGTGACCGCGACTTGCTGCCTCCACGAGACTTGGAGCGGAAGTGCTGCACCAGTCCGGCCACCGCAGCTGTGGCCGCTCCGGCCTTGGCGATGCTTCCGGCGCGTGATCGGCTGCGCTTTCGGCTTCGCGAACGACTTACACTGTACTCCTCGGAAGAGTACCCTCCACGGTGCCGGCTACGTCCACGGTACATCTCCTCCTTCTCGACCTTGTTCGACTGGTAGTACTTAGCAGCACCAGCCACGGCGAGAGCAGCAGCTGCAATGCCCAGGCCGGTCTTGAGTTTGGAGTGGCGCTCGGGGGAAACATGGTCTTCGTCCTCCCCAAAGCGGTCCTGGTAGGCGCTACGGGCACGCTTGACGACCTCTGTGCCCAGAGCACCAAGGGCGGCGCCAGCCAGCACCTTGCGACCCCGATGCTCCTGGAAATCACCTTCGCCGTTGCGGCGAGAGGCGGCAAGAGCGGCAATACCGGCTCCTGCCAGGGCACCTTCAGCAAGATGTAGTTTGCGATGCTCATCGGGGCTGCGGCTACGGTCCTTGCGGATGACAGTACGCTTCAGATAGTAGTCATCATCAGACATCTCGCCGTCGCTGTGACGTCGTTCACGGCGGCGGTCGCGGCGATCATAGCGCTCGACAGCGTACTCCTCCTCGACTCTCTCCCCCCTATAGGGGCCGACTTCGCGACGCTTGTAATAGTACTCATCCTCGCGGGGGTCGCGGCGGACTACTTCACGATTTTCTTCGCGAACAACAATTGGTGGTGGTGCAGGGGCCTCCTGCACGATAATTCTCTGTTCAGGGGCTCGCTGCCGGATCACAATAGGCTGCGGAGGTGGCGCAGGCTCGTAGTATTCGGTCTCCTTGCGATAGTGCTCGACTTCGCCATACGGGTCCTCGCGACGATCATCGCGGCGGTCGTCCACACGCCGCTCGACTCGGACATCCTTTTCGTACCTCACCTCCTCATCCCGATCCCAGGGGGCGTTGGACCGGCGGTCCCAGTCTCGGGCCGACAGTGGCTCACGGTCACGGTCGCGCTCGACTTCCTTGGTCCTCTCGTAAAGGACGGTCCGCGAGCGATCTCTGTCGTCTCGGGGGTCTCGGTACCGGTCTTCGTCGCCGCGGTTGCGCTCGATGACCTCCCGCGACACAAGGGTGCGAGACCGATCGCCGTCGTAGGGGTCGGACGAGTCCCGCTTGATGACCTCCCGCTCGACCACGGTGCCGCCTCTGCGGTCGCGGTCGCGGTCGTCATAGTAATAGTCGCGGTCTCGGTCGCGGTCCCGCTCACGGTCGCGCTCAATGACTTCTCGCTTGACGACGGTGGTGCTGTTGCGGGGAGGGCCAGGCTCGAAGGCTGAGCGGGGTCGCTCAGGCAGGTATTGCCGCTCCCGCTCGACCCGCCGCTCGACCTCGAGGAGATCGCCTTGGGAGCCTCGCGGGCCGCCGCTGGGACGGGCGGCCGAGTATCGCGAGCGAGTGTCGTCGTCGTAGTCGTCGTAGCGCTCGCGCTCGATGCGCTCGACTTTCTCCACCTTGTTGGGGCCTACTTTGTAGCGGCGGACGGTGCTGTACCGCTCGTCGTCAGAGGAGGGGTCGTCCCGCTCCCGCACATAGCGGGACTCTCTATAGACTTCGGGCATCGCAGGAGATGCGCACGAATACGTACGTTTAGGATGTATAGGTTGCGTACGCTCAAGAGAAAGTTTGGAAAGTGCTAACAGGAATTATAGGGTAGAAATGTCGGGAGAAATGAGTCTGAAACGTCAGGTTTGCACAAGACAGGAGAGGTTACGCAGCTTGGGAGGGAGAAGAAGCGGCTGAGCCGTAGTATATTACGGGAGAGATTATTGGGATGGCTGGGCTGGTGACAGGTCTACGGGTCCAATCTTGGGTTAGGTAGGATGGGCAGGTCAAGGACAAGGAGGAGAAGGAGGGTGAGGGAAGGCAAGGCCACCCACCGTTTTGGGTGGCAGGGCAATGACGGTATCCTACCGTGCCTACCTACCACCTAGGGACACTTACACTGCAGTGTACTATGCAGTATGATGCCTAACAACGTTAACGGGCGCCAACCGGGCACCAACTGATGGGACAACGGAAACTTGAGGAGGGGCCGTTGGGAAAGTCTCCCCAGGGTTGGGACCGTTCCTAGCGGCGGCACAAACGGCACCCAGTCAAGACGGCTTCGCTTTAGTCTGGGACTGACTTGTCAGCCCGTGAGATTACGCTCGCCGTATGTGTGTGTGACTAAGGTGAAGAGAAACGATGGAATCTGCAAGAAAGAAAAGACCCTTCACAGGTGGGGTCCGTTTTTCTGGCCTCTCTTTGGGCCTACTGTTCCTCTTCCTGATCAAGAAAGAGGCACGAATCCTGCTTCGACTACTGCTGCGATCTGATGCCAGAGTGCATGAGACATCACGACTTCCAAGGAAGTGAAGTGTTTCTTGTCACTTCGTTTAGAGTATCTGGCAGTGTGGCAGTGGAAAACGCAGCCGGCGGTGCAGTCGTATAGTGACCTGCAGTTGCGCTCTCTCGGTCTTGTGTCAGGTGTACCCTTATCACCAGATGCAGCATCTGACCCAAAAAAACTGCTGTCGACTTTGCCTCAGAGCTCAGAGCCTGCCTCCTTACGACGATCAAGTATAGGGCAGAAGAGTTGGAAGTGGAGAACCTAGCAGGCCCTACCCTTAGCAGCATGCAAGCAATATCATATGCCGAATCTCTCATCAATCCGAGAGCGACGGAAAGGCACGGGAGTGACAGTGTAGTTTGCGCCCAATCACCCTGTCATAGCAGAGACAAACAGGTAGCCCTGTGATCAGTCATCTCCCCACTTCTCGCCAGTGGAACGGCCTCGAAGGCTCTTTCAAGGCTGGGAGAGGGTGGCCTGGCGCTGACGACGAGAGGTGATGTTTCTGCTTCCAAAGGTTGCTCTACCTACTCTAGCCTCCTGTAGCTAACGGAATCAAATACGGAGGGAGAGAGAGAGACCAAAACTGCCCCTCCATTCAGCTGTGCAACCCCTCCGTCAAGAAGCTCCCTCCTCCCCTCCCCCTCAGTAAGCATCAGCCACCCCAACTGTCAGGAACAGACCGCTAGTTGGCTATTTTGTGTGGCACGGTATCGCTGTGTCTGTGTCTGTGTCTGTGACTGTGACTGTGTCTGCTTGTGCTCTCGATCGGTATCTCGAGGTTTGTCAAAGCAGGATCTCGGAGGTCTTGGCTGAAGCGCTCTTCACTCGAGATTTACACCCTGGCCAAGGTGCTGCCAGATATTTCGTCATAGCTGCTGCAACCACTGCACTGATGCCGCGAGTGGAGCCCCGTCTTAGCGCATCCAGCAACGTGAATATTGGTGGGGATGAACCCGTAGTTCTATTGCCAAGTTTTCCGCGTCTCGGTAACCTCAAACGGCCCGTAACTCAAACATCGATTTGATGGCTTGAGAACTCCGGTTCACTTCTCCAAACTCAAAACTCACATGGACGGTAAGGTTATTGCATGGCAAGCCTAGCTAAGCAGCCGGCCATGTATATTCATTGTTCAATGGGCTTCACGACTACAATGCTTTATGCCATCTGGGAGGGCTTAGAGTGCGCCAGCCACACATTTTTCGGTTTGTTGACTCTCCAGTTTGCGGATTTCAAGACAGATCAGGCCCTCCAACTCCTGCTTGAACTAGCCAACAATCTAGTATCTCAAAGGCGATCAGTCCAATAGATACTCCTTCTTTTCACTTGTCATATTGTGGTCTACTCTCATGTTGAAGGTAAAGTCGGCAGCAGTCTCGTTTCCACAATCTCCTGCCGTCCTCGCTTCTTCTTGAGCTTTCGCAGAAGAACACCATCTTAGCTCATGTTACTACGACCAGTGCACCGGTCTAGCATTTCAACATAATAATAGTCATACGGAGTAGAGATTATGCTTTTGATACATTTGCTACGATGTCAAGCTGCAACCTGGTGGTCTCGGCCACTCAATCTGTGGAGACTGTGCTGACTCGTTAAGCGGCTCACACCCTCAATGGTGAAAGCCAAGAAGAACTCTTCTACAGTACTCATCATATTATGTCCGACAAGATTACAGACCATATTACGTGATTATCGTCTCTTCATCTCGGAGTTGCTTTTCTCCTTTCCGGTGGTGGTATCGGTGTTTCCCTTCTTGATAAACTCGGGTGTGGTACCCCGAACAGCACTTAATTTGTCACAAGCCGTGACGTGTGCAAGCTACGGAGCCCCTCACCCTTACCTTCCTCAACTTAATACAGTCGCAATACCATCGCATCACTGAATCACTAAATTTATCTATGGGCAAAAAGCAGAAGGGAGACTCCACGTATTTTCTAACGGACGCACTGCTAAGGTTTTGCAGCGAACGCCTTGATGGGAATCAAACACTGGACCGTTCAAACTTCCCATTATATCTTCTCTGGCCCAGACGCCCTCTAACATCTCGACTTACACATTGCGAGAAACGGGCTTCAGATTCCATGTGACATTGATTGTTCCCAGTGAGCAGAAATTATGCTCAAAATTCTTCCACCTCTGAACTGTGTGAATTCCAGTCTAATGCAACAATTCTTCACCTCCGTGAAAACGACGAGGTTGCAAAACTGCTTCTAACGGCTCATTCTGTACAATTACCGGGGAGTAATCACGGTATTAAGGCGACATCAGCCCTCATGTCCCAAGATGACTGGCTTTGCCCTTCCCCACATTCCGCGACCTTGGTAGATCAGAGCACACAAGCATTGATCTGGCAGAAATCCTGGTAGCATTGACTGGACCTGCATTTAGCCTGCCGACCTTCAACCTCAGACTCCGGGGTCCTGACCTGTAAGTTTTGTCCGTGCAACGTTTTCATATAGACCCAAGGAGCGAGCGCCATTGAGACTGGTGGAGAGAGACATCTCCATGTATATTGGATGTTTCCTATATGTCGATCTCGGCCATCATTGGTAAATGTCTTCAGCCTCCGCTCCGCAGAGTCCTTACAGAACGACATTGAATACCCCTGAGCTAAATCACGCCTTTCTGCGAGATATTTTTCATCGTTTCGTTTCGTTGGAACATTGCATACAAGCATTATTCCCCTCTGATAGATACGCCTTAAATTTCTTCACAAGCTGATCCATCACTTGTGCATATCCACAAAAATGGGGACAAGTGCTATTCTTGTTACTGACGCTGTGGGTTCTTCCCCTGATGACGAATACAGTGACACAGCTCTTTGGTGTCAGGATTGGAGTATTGGATAAGCCTCAATTCCGTGACTTTGCCCCTTTCTCCTACGTGGATCAAATCGGTACCGCATTCATGGACATTGTTCCAGTTTGAATTACTCGTACCCATCGATTACTCACGATTTAGTGTAGGACGTGGATGCTCACGAAGCGTAAGGTTGAAACTTACTAGACCTGTCTCCTAAAGCTCCATTCTAGCGCCGGCAGTTTGATATTGTCTCGGTCACTATCCCCACATTCCGTTTCAGTGTAACTGTAGCTTGACAGTCCTTGGCAATGTAAGAGGGTCTCATCGCCGTGAGCGTAGTCCTCGGGCTTTTTCGCCATCGACAGTAGGGATCACAACAGGGAGCCACTGCTACATTCATCAATCGTTGATCCATCCGGAGAAATCCACAAACTGTGACTTCCTTGCCAATGAAAAAATCTCATGGAACGTCTACGGTTGGCGAGTAAGGGATAATGACTGGAGTCAGTTCCTCCGGACGGTGAAGGCCCGACTTTGTGACTTCATCGCCCCAGAAGATTGCGCGGTCAATATAAGTTAATATCTCTGAAGCCTTACGCAAGATTTCACTCTGCTTGCGTTGATGAAGTGACAAAGTCTATGTCTAAATCGAGAGCTATTCTATCTATAAATCTGGCCGTCCTTCAGTGAAGAGTCGTTTCTTCTTACATCTCATCACCAGTTTCTTCCGCCAAGTAAAAGCTCAACTCACAATCTTTTCCGAATTCAACATCTCGTCTCACCGACAAAATGAAGTTCTCCCTCGTTGCCCTCGCTCTTGTTGGCGCTGCCGTTGCTCTGCCCAATGGCATGGCCAAGAAGCAGGAGTCTGGCGGTACGTTATCAGATCATGATGAACATCACCTCACGCCAAGTTGAGATATTGACAAGACACAGCCCCCAGCTTCCCAGTCCCGACTCTTAGCATCCCTCATCCTACCGGCACCGCATCTCGTCCTCCTCGCCCAACTGGAGGCTTCCCAACTGGAATCCCAACTGGCACCTTTTCGATCCCCATCCCGACCGGAACCGGCAAGGGGAAGGGACGCCCAACCGGAAGCTTCTCGATCCCCTCAGGCGTCCCGACTGGCAAGGGCAAGGGCAAGGGAACCTCTAGCCCAGCCCCTGAGCCTACCTCGGACTAAGGCGGCCAATATCAATGCAGAGGCTCTAGCAGTCCCGACATTGCCTGTCTCTACTGTGGGATGATGAGTTCGATTCTTGATGTTCGCTGTTTGGTTACTTTCATTTGGCCGGGCAAAGGCACGTATCCCGCTCAGTTGCATTGGGAGAGGCTCGGAAGAGAAAATATGTAGCATGTCACGGCCTAGTTGCTTGACAGTCAGCTTCATCTTGTACATACGAAAATTTACATATACATATGGTGCTAATTGGTGTATTGATCCCGCCTATCGTGAGGCACAGCTGACGTGAAAGTGAACATTTTTAGGGCAGGGGCTTCAGTGATACAGGTCAGTACTGATGTTGATGCTCTTGGAGCTGTTGGAACTTGGTCTATTCTTCCTTTTGATATCATGCTACATCATTATAACTCCTCATGAGTATGCCCATGGTCAGCTGCTGTATCTGGCCGCCCGCTGTCCTTATGTAAATCAACGCCTACCTTGCCCCGCCACTTCTGGAAAACAGACCAGAACTCCTTCTCCATGCCCTTCTCCATCTGATCCGGTATGATCACCACGTATTCCACATATAAATCTCCGTATTCAGTCGTATGGTACACGCTGTCGCCATCCTCGTGGTACTTGGGCATGCCTTGGCCCTGAACTCTTTCGACATGACCAGGCTGCACCACTTCACCGCGCTCGCGACCCAGGCGAACGAGATGTCCGTCGAGGTGCGTCAAATTTCGGGACCAGTCACCCATCCAAGCCTCCCGCAGTGATATAACTTCCTTCCAGAACAGGTCGTTGTCTCTCCTGCGGAAGAATGCGCCGTCCACATGGTCGGGATTGTCATTCTCCATATCGGGGTCCTTCTCCACTAGCATCACGACAAGATCGCCAGCTTCATAGTCCGGACTGGCGTCGGCCTCGTTCTCATACACCAGGCGGGCACCATTTGGTGCGCCCTTGGGGATGGTAACTTGGACGGTTGTAGGCTTTCTCACGACCCTCTGCCCGCCGCAGACAGGACACTTGTGCTTGATCGTCTTGCCACGTCCGCCGCAAGCGTCGCACTGCGTCTGGATCTGCTGGAACATGCCGGGCGCGAGCTGGTGCTTCACGATACGTATGCCGTGGCCGCCGCACACGCCGCACGTCTCGACAACGCCGTCCTGCGAGCCCGTGCCCTCGCACTCCTCGCAGATCTGCTGCTTCTCCCACTGGAACTCGGTATCGCGCCCGCTGTAGAAGTCGCGAAGCGAGATGCCGATCTTGACCTCTGCATTGTGGCCCTTGCGCACCCCGTGCCCGCCGAAGTGCCCGCCACCGCCGAAGAAGCGGCTGAAGAGATCGAAGGGGTCGTGATGGCCGCCGCCACCGCCGCCCTGCTGTCGCTGCTTCAGGCCCTCGTACCCATATTGGTCGTAGATGCGGCGCGACTCGGGGTCGATCAGTGCTTCGTAAGCTTCAGACACTTCGACGAACTTGTCTTTGGCCGTTTCGTCACCCCTGAACCATTGTTAGCCCCTACTGTACATGGAACGCTCGAAAAGGGGGGTTAGATGTGAGTACGTACGGGTTCTTGTCAGGATGGTACTTCTTGCTGAGCTGTCTGTATGCAGACTTGATTTGCTTATCCGTCGCGTCCTTTTTTATGCCCAAGACCTGAATGTGTTAGGATATCATGCTTGGACTACCATATTGCTTGTACCAACCTTGTAAAAGTCTTCGGCACAGAGCACGAGCTGCAGCAGGCACAATAGGAGCAGCAGTGCTGCCCCTCGAGCGAACATCTCGACTCCCGGATCGATATCGCTTAGACAGGAGGTATTGTTCAATTTGCAATGGGGATTGGCCCCATGAGAGTCAAGAGAAGAACCAAGGGACAGGCTAGGGTAATGAACGACTCCGAGGTGGAAAACAGAGAAACAAACGTGCCTTTGTACGAGTGCTGTCAATGTGGCCACTTGCGCAGGTGGATGTGGCTTATAGAAGCTTCCTTACACTGCGAAAATACCAGCGTGTTAACTGGCCAGGGTGCGTCGCGTATCTCTTATCGCTGCTCTTTGAACCGACTTTTTTGTGGGTCACCTCCAGACCCCTTGCTCGCTGCTAGCGAGAGACTTTCAAGCGCTGCAGATGTCTTCGCCAGACGGCGTACTTATCTACTGCCCCGGCAAGCATCACAGTTCTAGCCCCCATTGGCCCGATAATTTGTCTGGTCGCACGACAGCTTCGACGTTCTGTAGCTAAGGGTAGACTCTAGACACGCAAGGCGGCGGGATCGAGACGCTGTTCGTCCGTCTACCACGTTCCCCACCGCCAAGATGAGCTCGAAGAAATATGCCTTCGTCCCCATGGACGACCCCGAGCCGGCGGTCTCGAAGAAAAAGGAGCGCAAGCACCGTTCGGAGCACCGCGAACGACGACGGGACAGGCACCGGCGCAAAGAGGACGACTTTGACGATCGCTGGGGCGACGAGGAAGCAGACCCCGAGGAGGAGGCTCGAGAAGCTGAGGAGCCAGAGTTCCGCGAGTCGGCTTCGAAACGAGTCAAGCTGTCTCATGACGATGGCGACCGTTCAGACACGCCGTTGGACGACTCGGAGAAGGAGGCTCGCCGGGACCGCGAGGAGCGTGATGCTTTCGCCAGGAGGCTGCGCGACAAGGACGACGGCAAGAGCAGCAAGAAGGTCGTCGAGGATGCCTTGGATCGGCGCCGGAAGCTGGCGGACGACTCAAAGGCGCGCGACGAAGCTTTGCCTGATCTCCGAGAACGTTCCCGACAGGACTACCTGAAGAAGCGTGAGGCAGAGCGTCTGGCTCTGCTACGGAAACAAGTTGCCGAAGAAACAGCAGAGTTGCGCAGTGGCGCTAGGCTGTCTGAGAAGGAAAAGGCCGAGTTCGCGAAGAACAGGGAGGTCCTTCGGCTCGCAGAAGAGCGGTTGAAAATTGATGATCACCGCGATGGATATTACATGCCGGAGGACTACATCACACAAAAAGGAAAGATTGATAGGAAGAAGAAGGAGGACGCACTATACAAGAGATATGTCGAAAAAGACGAGTATGGCCAGGAGAAGTTTGTCACGGAGCATGAGGAGTGGGAGCGGGAGCAGGCTTCTAAGGCGAAAGCCCAGATACAGCGAGCAGAACGCGAAGATGACGGCCAGTATGACTATGTACTAGATGAAGACCAGTATGTGAAGTGGAAGCTGGACTTCACGATGGCTGGGGAGCAGATGACCAAGGAGCAGAGATTTCTTCAGGCACAGATCGATGCTGCAGAAAAGAAGCAGCTTTCGATCCAAGAGACTAGGAAAAGCCTCCCGATTTACGCATATCGAGACGAGTTTATAGCAGCACTGGAGGAGTACCAGATTCTTGTTATCGTTGGAGAAACTGGTAGTGGAAAGACAACTCAGCTACCGCAGTATCTTCACGAAGCAGGCTACACCAAGGATGGCATGAAAGTTGGATGTACACAACCTCGAAGAGTTGCAGCAATGAGTGTTGCAGCTCGGGTGGCCGACGAAATGGACGTCAAGGTTGGCAACGAGGTTGGGTACTCGATTCGTTTCGAGGACAACACATCCGACAAAACCATTGTCGAGTACATGACTGATGGTATGCTGTTACGGAAAATGATGGTTGAACCTCATCTTTCAAGCTTCTCGGCTATCATGGTTGACGAGGCTCACGAGAGAACTGTTCATACCGACATCTTGTTGGCCCTCCTGAAGGATTTGGCACGGGAAAGATCTGATCTGAAGCTACTCATTTCATCTGCGACTATGAATGCGGCCAAATTTGCATCGTATTTCGATGACGCCCCTATCTTCAACATTCCTGGTCGTCGGTACCCTGTCGATATCTACTACACTCCTGCTCCCGAAGCCAACTACCTGGCTGCTGCTATTACAACAATTTTCCAAATCCACACTACCCAGGGCGCAGGCGATATCCTGGTCTTCCTAACTGGTCAGGATGAGATCGAGGCTGCAGAACAACAAATTACGGACACCGCACGCAAATTGGGTGGTCGGATCAAGGAGTTGATCATCTGTCCTATTTACGCCAATTTACCATCAGATCTCCAGGCTAAGATCTTCGAGCCGACACCGCCTAACGCCAGGAAGGTTGTCTTAGCCACCAATATCGCCGAAACTAGTTTGACTATTGATGGCATCGTGTATGTCATTGACCCTGGCTACGTCAAGGAGAATATTTATAATCCAGCGACAAGAATGTCAAACTTGGTTGCCGTCCCTTGTTCAAGAGCGTCTGCCAACCAACGAAGCGGCCGTGCTGGTCGTGTTGGACCCGGTAAATGTTTCCGGCTTTACACCAAGTATTCGTATATGAATGAAATGGACGAGTCCCCGACTCCAGAAATTCAACGGACTAATCTGAACAGCATTGTCCTTCAGCTCAAGTCTCTTGGTATTGACAAGCTCTTGGACTTTGACTTCATGGATCCACCCCCGACAGAAGCTCTCATTGGGGCGTTGGACCAGCTATATGCTCTCCAAGCACTCAATCACAAGGGCGAGCTCACAAAGATGGGAAGGCAAATGGCAGAGTTCCCAACCGATCCTATGCTTGCAAAAGCCGTGCTTGCCGCGGACAAGGAAGGTTGCGTAGAGGAGGTTCTGTCTATCGTTTCGATGCTGAGTGAGGCATCTGCGCTGTTCTTCCGACCGAAAGACAAGAAAATCCATGCCGACAGTGCACGGCGGCGTTTCACTGTCAAGGAAGGCGGAGACCATGTCACTCTTCTCAATGTCTGGAATCAGTGGGTGGATAGCGACTTCTCTCAGATCTGGTCCAAGGAAAATTTCCTCCAGCAGCGCTCGCTGACCCGTGCCCGCGATGTGCGTGACCAACTCGTCAAGCTCTGCGATCGGGTCGAGGTGACGATATCCACCTGCGGAGCAAGCAATTTACGTCCCATACAGCGGGCCATCACGGCTGGCTTCTTTCCCAACGCCGTGAGGATTGATAGGAGAGGTGATGGGTACCGGACAATGAAAAACAACAGCAGTGTATGGGTTCACCCGTCAAGCGTTCTAAAGGAAGTAGACCCGCCACCGAAGACCATCATCTACCACGAGCTTGTGCAAACAAGCAAAGAGTACATGAGATCATGCCTTCCTATTGAATTGAAGTGGCTGCAGGAATTAGCGCCACACTTTTACAAGAAGAAGGAAATTGAAGCTATGGAGGAGAAGAAGATGCCGAAGGCAAGATGAGCTATGATAGGCTCTGGTGTAGGTAGATGAATATCTTGGTTAATGAAAACTGTGGCAGCGCTTCGACTCTCGTATCTTCATTGTGTGCGAGCAGTGTGAGAAATTTACTACAGCTGTGGGTCTAGCACGTCCAATAACTCATAGTATTTCTGACATGACTGTGTTCGTGGATGACCTTCATTTTGTTGTCATCCCAGTCATAGATGGAGAGAGCCTCATAGGAGCTTGGATCAGCTTCAAGAATTACGGCCGGCAGAAAGCTAGGCGGTCGGGGAGCTCGCAGGCGGTGAAGGAAAGTTTGCACGCTCGCACGGACCAACCACAGATCTAGGTATATAATCCCGCCAGCTCACCCGCCTTTTGGAATTTTTCTCTTCTTTTTTCTTTAGCTCTCTTTGCCTTTTGGCTTAGATCAAGTGTAGTATCTGTTCTTTTCAGTTTAATCTCTGAAACTACTCTACGGAGTAGAATCGTGATTATCCTAATTTTTGTCTTTGGGAGGATGGTCCTCTGGGCTTGCCCACGGCCGACCTCCACTGTGTCCTCGGTATCACACTGCCTCCGAGTGACGCGAACTCTCCTTTTTCATTGCACTTCTTGGGCTTGCCCGGGATGCGAAGAAGAAGCCATAAGCTAGTGGTCAAATGCAAATGAATCTAGGTAGCTGTAAATAGTGCTTCGCTGGTGTTGTGAGGATCTCAAATGTGTGGTGCTCTCCCAGCATGATGTCCCAAAATCCCACATGTCGACATCGAGTATTCTGCGTAGACGAAGATCACAGTTGGCCCGCCTTGCTAATCCAATTGTACCTGCCAAACGTAAATGCCGGTGACTAAGTTCAGCATATCTGTATATGAGGACGCAATTGCCATAAGCTTCACCCAGCGAAAATTTCTGGCCAAAACAACTACTGCAAACGGCTGTCGTGACGAACACCTCCAATCAGCATGGCCGGGATGATCGACCCTCAGCTCTTCGAGCAGCTAAAGGCGAAGATCGATGAGGACACCAAGGCACGCGATGATCTAAGTCATATCATTCAGAAGCTCGAGCGAGATGTATCCTATGCGCAGGGACTGCTCTCCCGGGTTCATTCGACCCCACGAGCTCGTTGTGGGTAGCCTAAGTGCGACTGTGAAGGTTTGAGCTGACATGATGTAGACGGCGATTTGATCTCTCAAGTTGAGGCTGCCATCAAGGCAGAGATTGACGATGTGGTCAGCCTTCGCGATCTTGCCTCAAATTATCCTTACTACAAGTGAGTTCTCCTTATAACGGTACACTCCACGACGCAGCTGCTCAATTTTGCAGGTACAACTTCAAGTGGACAAGGGCGGTTCAAGATGCTATACTCACTGTCTTGCTTGATAGCTGGATCGGAGGCAGCCTTGACACCGGAAAGCATGGCGAGGTCGGCCGTCTGTTGACCCTGGAGGAGGTTGGAGATATTTTCAAAGGTACGGTTTGATATGATAGACCTGGGCACGACCGTGGCAATGAAGCTGACATTTCTGTGACATAGTGCCGGTGAATCTCAAGGACCGTGACGCTTTCCACATCACAATCGAGGAGTATCTGATGGCCATCACCAGTCTTACTGATGAACTCAGCCGTCTGGCTGTCAACTCCGTCACCCTTGGAGACAATGAGCTTGCTGTCAAGATCAGCAACTTCGTCAAGGACATGCATGCCGGGTTCCAGCTGCTGAACCTCAAGAACGACATCCTACGGAAGAAGGTGGACGGTGTCAAGTATGCAGTGAAGAAGGTTGAGGACGTAGTCTATGATCTATCTCTACGCAACCTCATACCACAGCCGGCATCTACATCGTGAACCCATATCAAGCCACACGCTTAGGTCTAACAAAAAGGCAAGGATCAAGTGTTATACGAGGCTTTGAGCTACTATGAGATGCCCACTGTTGTCCTGCATCGCTTTGCTGCCCACATTGTGGTATTGGCTACATTTGGGAGTCTTCGGGGAATCTAACGCATCTCCGGTGACCTCGATCTGTTTGGGCATTGGAGTGCAATGTCACATTGTATCAACTTCAGCTGCTCCAGAAGCCATTTGGTCACGAGCTTCAAGCTTGGTGATCATTGTTGGAGCTGAGTTATGGAGGCATTGCGAGTCTTACATAGATCAGTTAGCTATCTATAGAGAATCGCCTCTCCTACATGACATCTAGAATTAAATTTGTGCAGTTTGACTTCTAGAAGTCACCTCTCAAGCTACCCCGCGGTGACAGGAATGCAGCTTGTGGTCCACTAAAGGATCGCTAATTATTAAATGCAACCGGAGCTCAGGGCATGCTTTTCCCTAATTCCAGTAAGCTGCCCCACTGTAAGACGAGCTTCTGACTTCATCTTGTGGCCGACCTCGCAACTCCTGCGATGGTCTTTTTCTAACCCATTACAACTGCGGATAGAATGAAGTGCCAGGTGACTGCTACTGTGATCTGATTCATCTTCTGAAGTCAGATGTAGCATGTCCATGGCGGCGGCGGAAGTGAAGGAAAAGCCGCCGGCTGAGGCCGTCAAGAACTACAAAGGCTTCGTCGCCGGGGTCTTCTCCGGCATCGCGAAGCTCTCCGGTAAGCTCACTAGATCTCAAGCTCTCGGGTCAATTGAGTTTGCGAATACTATCTGGGACCGTAACGCTAATGTGGTGTTCCAGTCGGTCATCCCTTTGACACAATCAAGGTCCGTCTGCAGACGACCGACTCATCGCGCTTCTCCGGGCCACTGCAATGCGTCCTCCAGACAATTCGCAATGAGGGCGTGTTTGGGCTCTACAAGGGCGCCACGCCTCCGCTGGTTGGCTGGATGTTCATGGACAGCGTCATGCTTGGCAGTCTGACGGTGTATCGCCGTCTCCTGAAGGACAATCTGTTCAACCCGCCCTGGCACCCGCTCCACGACCCCAACGTGCCCCTGCCCGCCCATGGCCACGGTCTGGCGGGCATCATGGCCGGCAGCACCGTGAGCTTCATCGCCGCGCCGGTCGAGCACGTCAAGGCGCGGCTGCAGATCCAGTACGCGGCCAAGAAGAGCCAGCGGCTGTACAGCGGGCCCATCGACTGCCTGCGCAAGATCTATAGGTACCACGGCGTGAGCGGCGTCTATCACGGGCTGACGGCCACGTTGCTGTTTCGGTCTTTCTTCTTCTTCTGGTGGGGCAGCTACGACATCTTCACCCGCTGGATGAAGGAGGGCACGTCGCTCAGCGCGCCCGCCATCAACTTCTGGGCCGGGGGGCTGAGCGCCCAGGTCTTCTGGCTGACGAGCTACCCGAGCGACGTGGTCAAGCAGCGGATCATGACGGATCCGCTGGGCGGTGGTCTTAATGACGGGACACGGAAGTTCATGAGATGGAAGGACGCTGCTGTTGCTGTGTACAGGGAGTCGGGTTGGAGAGGCTATTGGAGAGGTTTCCTGCCGTGCTTCTTGCGCGCTTTCCCAGCAAACGCAGCGGCTCTGGTCGCCTTTGAAAGTGTTATGCGGTCTCTGCCCTAAGGGCTATTGTACGGGGCGCATGGTGGTGTGTAGTATAGTCATCAACATATCACATAGAAAGAGATATCCAATGTATTCACAGCATTCTCGAATCGATGGTATCAGGAAGCAGATAGCTCTATTCGGCGCCATTCTATGCTAATCCCGATCTGGTCTGACCGTTTCATGTCGCCATGCGGTCTGCCATAACATCCATCCACCTTTTTGATTATCAATGGCTTACTCGTCGTCCTCATCGGCCTCGTCGTTAACGACGTTGAAGAACTTGAGCTCGTAGACACCCTTGGAGGTGGAGACGACGCGGAGCCAATCACGGAGCTGCATCTTCTTGAGGAACTTCTTGGTCCTGCGCCCACACTGTCAGTATTTCTGTTTGGCGCAACGTCCCGTTTCGAGTGCGAATCTTACAGGTACTTGAGGTAGCGGCCAGAGAGCTCATTGTGGGCAATGATCTCGATCTTGCCGTCACCCTGCTGGGAGATGGCAATGGTGTCGCCCAGGTTACCGACACGGCCGTCGACCTTGATGCGCTCGTTCAGGAACTTCTCGAAGGCAGAGACATCGAAGATCTTGTCGCTGGCCGGCTGCGAGGCGTTGATGATGAACTGTCCGTCTGTTAGAACCCGGGCATTGCAGCAGAGGACCTGCAGCATGTTTGCTTACCTTCTTGGTCACCTTGGGGGACTTGCCCTTGGCGCCGACTTTCTTCTGTGAGGAGAATGACCTTAGCCTACTGTTTCACGCCATGATCTCTCTGGTTTCCAGCCGGCAATCTGCACGGAGAGAGAGACTGGGCCAACAGCAAAGCGGTGTCATGTACATACTATTTGAGGAGCCATTGCTTCTTGGTATTTTTGGTTGGATGAGCGCAAAGAAGTCGAATCCTGCGCGTTTGGTGGTGGTGGGTAGTATTAGAGGAGTGTCGTGAGAAGTCGAAAAAGTTTCCGCGAATTCCATGTGGGATTTGCAAAATCCACGAAAATTAGCCCTAGCCTGGTGTGGTTTGTGGTGGGGCTGACTGGCAGCTGTCAGCCAGCTGTAGGACAGCTGGTGCTGCTCGGCTGGTGCTCACTCTCAGTGCTTTCACCTATGCAAACCTCACCGAGCCTCAGAGTCCACGTAGAAAACCTGAATAATATTCAGGTGGACTAATAAGTGATGAATAAAGTCTTGCAATGAATATTTTTGTACATGTAATTTATTTGATCAGATTCAGCTCAGATCACTCTGTGCAATACACTACAAGATACACAATGAGACATAATACCATTGTAAATTCACAGTAACCAGTAAACAATTTAACACAGTAAAATGTTCTCAATCAATAGTCCTCTTTCTGATGCCTAGTAATCACCTGTAGGCATTGTACATGTGATTTCTTTCATTTTCGTAATCTCATAAGCAGGTTCTTCCTGTTGTTGTCTATGGCTCTAATGCCCTTCGTAGCTCTCTCCTAGGAGGGCCCACCTTGAAGAACATCATTGTGTTCAATATGGCGAGAATAACTTGTATGACAACCCACTTGAACCATCGACGTACTAGACCTCCTTTCCTCCTTCTGGATGTTCTCCTGCTCACAACGGCCGCCTCTGGCTCGTCCACCGGCTCCTTGTATCGCTCACACACATCAAGGAACAGCTTCGGGTCGTCCGTGATGACACCGTCTACGCCCTGCTCTATACTCCACTCCATCTGCTCTTCTTCGTTCACAGTCCACACGTAGATGGGCCTGCCCGCGGCCTTGGCGTCCTGGATGAAGCGCGTTCCGCAGCCGCCTACTAAAGCCTTCTGCAGCATGTTGAAGGAGACGTTAGGGACCTTCAGGTATTGCCTGGCGTATACGATGGAGAAGCCGATGTAGGTGATTGGGAAGCCTGGTAGGAACTTCCTGCATACTTTCATGTATTTCGCCTAGAACTCTTGTCAGCTTACGTGGGCGTATCCAAATACTCTGGCTTCTGCTTACTGTCCAACACCCTAATATCAACCTCTGACTCCATGGTCTGGAGGCTGGAACAGAAGCAATTGTTTCCGCCGTCCTTCTTAGCAGTTCAGCAGCGTCGTCGTCTCTCTGAAATACGTGTTAGTTGCCATCACCGGAGACTTTGAGGGCCCAGAACAAACCTTTATATCGAGGAGCACCCATACGTCCTCGAGTCCCGGTTGTGCGAGGTATTCTAGTAGATCGGAGAGCCGTGGCATTGGTGAATGAGGCTGCCGTACTGTCCTGACTGTGCTGAGATAGCTCCAGTCGCATTCGCTGAGCTTTGTCTTCTCGCCGAAGCAGCGTTGAAGAGTCGCATCCTGTTGGTTTCAGTTTGTCAGCCTTTGCATGCCTTCCTCCAAACATGTCTTTCTTGCAAGCTCGCAGTGTGTGAATAGCTTCGAGAAAATGCTTCTGATAACATGAAGAGGAAGCCGTATAGCATCTCATTTCGAAGCAAGGATTTTGAAGAAGGGGGGGCCGGGGGGGGAGGGGGAGGTCAGAATTCAAACACGTACGTGGGACAATACAACGACCCCGTCCCGCGACAAGTGCAGGTCCGTCTCGAGCGCAAGCGCTCCGACCGCTACAGCGCCGCGAAAGGCGCCCATCGTGTTTTCTGGATACGCAGCCTTGTAGCCGCGATGCGCGATGGCCTGCGGAAGCCTTCGCCGGTCGCTGCCCCGGCCGGCGCTGTAAGCGCTAGTAAAGGAAGCTGTGCGTCGGCGCAAAAGTGAAGTGTCAGCATTCGGATCCTCCGTGTAATTTCGCGGACTCGGGGCGGCTGTCCACCAACCGCCCTCCCGCCCGGGAATCCTTCCGGCGCATTGGGGGCTGCAAGTAGATTACATGCGTCCACTCCCCGGGCTCCGGCTCGATTTACCCTCGGGCACTAAGAAAGACGTCTGCCGGACCGCAGGCAGACTGGAGATTGACATACCTGGCGGGATGGCCATCTTGGCCTCCAGGAGCGGGAGCTTTTCGGCGGCGGACGTCATGAGAATATGGCCCTGTCGATCAGGTCGATGGTCTTCGGGACACCGCAACGATGGATTTAAGGTTAAGCAGTTGCAGTCTTGGCGCTGGGGATGGCCTCCAGAAGGACTGAGAGTGAAGTCGTTCGAGCTGCCAGAGAGGCGATTATATCACGCAGCAAATGCAAAAAGATCGACGGCACGTTTCCAAGTGTCTCCAACGTTATTCCAAAAATGGCACGATGTTTCGAAACATTGCCCGCAACTGCAAACTGCCAGGCGTGTGTTATAAGTCTGAGGCAGGCGTTAAGCAACGAGAGGGCGCCCCCGGATTTTACGGCAAGCCGCAACAGCCCTATCTCCCTCCTCCGCCGAGGTATTCAAGCTAAACTAATGGAGTTTCCTACCTACTCATGCAAAGCTGCTGCTGCTGCTTCTTCTGTCGTCACTCAGTCAGTCGGTGGGCAACTGTTTGCGCCACCGTCCGTCGGTGCTGGGTCTCCCAAACCCCCGGGGTTCAGCACCATATCCAATCGATCCGTCACGTCACGCCGTTCGTCGTGCACCCTTCCCGCGTCGACCGTTCTAGGTAAACGACTATTAGTCGTGCCTCATGCCGGCATCCGCCAGTCCCGGCGAATGATCATATATCTATCTGGGCCAGCGAGCCAGCCCAGGAAAGATCGGACACCTCGAATGTCTGACACGCGATGTCGTTTGCTATTCCGACAGTCTCGAGCCGAGAACTGGGCGCTGGGCAAAGCGGCGTCTGTGAGACATGCAGCGGAAGGCGTTTCTGCCCGTTCGAGAAGAAAGATCCAGGCCCGTTTTGCAAAACGTTGACTATGTCGTTTAGGCGCGAGCTGGCTGAGTCGGAGAGGCGCTCGGTGGCGGGGAGAGCGGTGCATCGAAGCCCCCGACACCGATGTCTTCCGGGCGAGCTCACTAATACTGATCAACCAACACAGCAGACGCTCCTCTGTTCCTCAGCCACATTACTCCTTGCGTATTCTCATGCTGCCTGACTACACTGACACACACACACATACATACATACATACTGCACACCATTCAAATGCAGACTTGACAACCTAATCGAGAAATCGGGTCCGGGGTGGCTGCTCCCCCGCGCTCCTGACCTGACTTGCGCGTGCCTCTGCAGTCTAGGCCCCGGGAGGCTGCTTTTCCGTCCCCGGAGCTGAGAGCAGTGAGGTGAGAACGCCTCTCAGCTCCTCCACCCCTCCTCTGTGCTATAGCATCTACTTGTCTGCTATTACTTTAAGCCTGTGTAACATCCATATTGGAGACAGACGATCGTGATGGACTGAATTGGAGAGGAGACACTTCAGGCTAAACTGAGAGGATGCCAGCCATCCCATCCCATCCCCGTCCTCCCCCATCGCGCAGGAGGAGCCCTGATTGATTGCGCCCTCTCAAAGTGGCAGGTAGGGCAGTGGCAGCTCGGCATACTAGATTAAAGCTATATATTCAAGCAGGTCGGCGGGATCTCGAGATTTGCTGCATATTGCCATGGCATGGAACAAGTCTCGAAGCAAGCAGCAGTAAAAGAAGAACAAATAGCAATCTAGAGAAGACTTTCTTCTCATACAGTCCGATGACACCGCTGGCGTCTAACGTTAACGGCAGTGTTGCATTGCCCTGTTTGGACAGCAGGGTCAATCACCGAAGCCACCACCACTCCACTCCGTCTGAGGAGCCGTGTACCGTAATTGCTCTCTTTCAACGGGGGGGTCTGATCGAGATCATCGCTTCAATGCATGTCTCTACCTGTCGTAAGTCATCACCGCCCGCCCAGACCCAGGCTGCGACAGACGAGGTCTCTCACGAGATCACCAGATCCGCTTTCGAATAAGGGCGGCGCCCGTAGTCGAGCTAGTCCAGGTATCTACACTACGGCACGCACGCCGCACTTCAGTAACCTGCTCGAGTGCCGCCCGCTGCTGCCGGGGAACCATCTGACCAGCGCTGCTCCTCCCGGCACACTACAGAGGTCTAGGCCTTGGGTCTGTGTTGGGGTTCAGAGGAGGACCCTGGCGCAACGTCATTTGGGGGGAGAGCATCATTCGAAGGTAATCGTAGCATTGTGCTTCATCGTTAGTCCGATCTACGATCTATCCGATGTCACTTGCACAAGAATGTATTCACTGTGAAGAGTGGGAAGAAACAGCACACACGTTGTTTTGCATCAACTTTTCAGATTCGTCGCCTATCAAAACACTCCAGCTAATTGTAGCTGATTAGACGTATTGATCTCGCGCATTTCCTCTCCTGTCCGTCCAAGGAGACTATCTAGCTAGACCAGCAGGACGCGCACGCGTAGTTAAAAGTTGAACAAAGGGAAAAAGACCGTGGTTATTAAGCAATGTTTCACTTGTCCGAACGAAGAAGCAATACAAGACAACAAAAAGCGTCAGGCCGCCCCCATCCCCGTTTTGAGAAAGAAGACCCAGTGCCGCAGCACAAATCTGAGCGACTCAGCGACACCGTAAGAATAGACGGACCCCCCTTTAACCCAATCTCCAGATATTCCGTGAACCCTGAAACCATATATACCCGCTTGATCCGTGTGGCAAGTTATACTCATTAAATAGACACCGTAAATCGTTAAAAAAATGTTCAGTCAGTCAGTCCCTGGAAGGACGATGAAATATGGACAGATTTATAGCCCGAAGTTGCCATCAAGACCGTCTAGAATGAAGCCTTCGGTAGTCGTACACGACGTCGGGAGCAGCCCGTTCCGGTAGTCCAGGCTGCTGACGCTGAGACCCAGCTCACTCGGCGCGATCTCCTCTCCTGAGCTCAGGCTCTCATCACTGAAGCTGAGAACGCTCTGTGCGGGTGCGGGATTTGAGCCGAAGTCACCAAGATTGAAGCTGGACAGGTCTATTGAGTCGGGAGACCACCCACCATAATTTGATGACGCAGACGCTGGGGTCTCGGTTATGGTGAGAGCAGGCCCGCCATAGATAGCGTCATAGACGTTGAGCTGGCCGCCGTCCATTTGACCTAGCAGTGCCTCCCAATCGGAAGCCGATACGCCGGAAACTTTCTGGTTCAATTGTGAGTATAGATGGTTGTTGGCGGCACTCGTTGCCTGCTGTAGACGAGCCTGAACTGGGGAAGATGGCTGTGAGCCTGTGGGCGTATTGCTCAAAGAGAGGTAATCTAGGTTCTGGTTTGACTTTTGTGTGGGTGCTACACGTGCTAGCATGGCAGCTTGCGACATTGAGAGTCGATGATCACGACGCTGAAGCAATGAAGCATCCGGTCGGGTGTTGTCGAAAGAGGCACGAGATCCAGAGCGACGTAGCTCCGACCTTCCAGGGTGGATGTTGGGCATTGTCATTCTTCGAATCTTCTCTTGTTGTAGAAGCAGGTCGGTTTCGCTCATGCTTGCACTTGCATGCCTTCCAAGAGGATACTGTTGACCCTTCTTGGAGAGCTGAGCAGGTGGTGAAGCTCTTTGCAGAGGCGGTGCAGCCATGCAAGTCTCGGGGCTATGTCTGGGAGGAGTAGGCAGTGATGGTTGCGCTGGTTCATCAACAGCGATGAGCATAGCAGCCACTCTCTTGAAGTCATATGTTCCAGGTGCCTTGGTCTTCTCGATGACCTTGATGACAGAGTTGGTAAGCTTCTCACTGTCCTTCATCAGCTTGCTGTCCTGCTTCAGGTCAAGGCTCTGGTAGAGCAATGACATGCCGCAAAGGATCAGTAGGTCAGACTTGTTGAGGCAGAAAGAGAATGACATGCTCCTCTCCTCAAGCAGCTCAACAATCTGGATGATATGCTTGCTCGAGTCTCCGACTGAGATGACTGCAGGAGCGGCCTTGGAACCGAGACTGGAACCAACTGCTGGACGGTAAATGAGTGTCCTAATGTAATTGTATGCAAGGGCTAGTAGTGGAGAGCGGCTGCCAGTGACATCTGTCGATGGCTTGTCTTGCTTGAAGGTGAGCTTCAAATGTTGGGGGAGGTTCTCAGACCACGCATCAAGCTCAGTTTCCAAAGCAGACATCTGCTGCAGTGAGAGCTCATGAGAGGTAGCCGCAGGATAATTCTTCTCCAGAACCTTCGCGAGAATGCGGGAGGCTCGGAAGAGGGCCAGTGCGCTTGAGAGTCGTGTATACTCGCCAGGCAGGGTTGGCTGGAATCCCTTCTCAGTCACGTACTCGTCATCCGTGTCAGAGGGGTATTCAGCATGGATGTCATCCTCCTTCAACAGTTTCGGGAGGCCAAGCATTGCAGCAGAGAAGCTAAGCGACAGGTCAGCGAGGCATATCAAAAAGATAAAGGTGACGAGCAACCTACCAGTCGAGAGTGTACAGTGTCCAGAAGACCTTCTTGCGAGTCTCAATTGTGAGAGCGCCGAAAGAAAAGCGCTTCTGGCTCTGGTGTAGACCGAGTCTATGTGACAAGCCAACAGCAATGCCCTTGTAATGTTGCAGGCGCTTGTAGTCGGCTCTGACGGTGCAGTACATGAGAGCAAGAACCAAGCATTGCAGGGTGTTCATGGTGTTGTCCATGAGGATGGTCTCAAGAGATCGTTGCCATTGTTGTTCGCAGGCAGCAATCTGATCAAGATCTGGCTTATCGCTTGAGAGAGCAGCAATACCGAACACAAGATACAGCTGCGCCAGTTTGTGATTGTTCTTTACCTTGTCAGGGTCGGCAACAAACTCCTCGTAGATCCGGAGGAAGGTCGGTTTGTGAATGACCGGGAAGAGCGGAGCCCATTCCTGGAAGTAGACATTGACACATCTGTCAGAGAAGAGTCGAGGAGGCACCCTCATAGTTTGACCAGGCGGTTTAGTCACGAGAGGATAGCAACCCTGAATGTGTAGGAAGGCTTCCGTGTTGAATTCGGAGCATGACTTTCCGCTTTCCTGCATCTTGCGCTTGAAGGCTTCTGTAGAAGTTTGTTAGTTGTCATCGCACCGAGTATACGCGTATTGTAAAAGGATACTGACCGATGAAGCCTCGACCACTTGAGGCACCCATGAAATATGAATCTGAGTTCTCGACTCCAAGCAGCAATGGTGAAGCTTGGATGCGGAATGTGTCCTCCTTCGGCTGCGAAGCAGCGTCTTTCCTGAGATCCGGCGGCGAGCCCGCAGACGATGAGCCGATGGACGGCCGGCGGTTGCCATGCATCTTGGACAGCATATCAATCTTCTCATCCTTCTCATCCAGCAGGTCCTTCAGGTCCCGGACCTCCGCTTCGAGCACGCGCACGCGCTCCTCCAGCGACTCGGTGTAGCCGCGGGGGAAGGCGCGCCTGCTGAGCTTGTCGCTGGTGCGGCACTCGAAGCCGACGTTGGCGCATTGTGAGCAGCACGGCCGGATGCCGTCGCAGCGGATCTTCTTGCTGCGGCAGCGGTCACAGGCCTGGGCGATCCGGCTCTGGGAGCTGGTGCCCACCTTGATGACCTTCATAGGCAGAATTCCAGGCATGTTGAGTGGAGATTTGTCGACTCGCGGTCGAGGGGGTTTCTTTTCCGGTGTATAAGTTCTAGAGTTGTCTTTAAAAGTCGTCTATCGGGGTTGATATGTCGACAGGAATTGACTCATGTGGCACGATGGCTCTTCAGATGGTGGGGATCGCAGCAAGACGGCCTCACCGGCTCATTTCTTGTAGATGTGGAAACCGAGACTCCTATCATAAGACGACGACGATGACGACGAAGAAGAGGAAGAAGAAGAACGGCGAGATCGAAAGGAGAAGGCGGCGAAAGTCTTTCGAAGGGGAGGGAAGTGCGGGATCGATCGGAGAGGTGGGACGAGCGGATGTTTTAAAGGACAGGCCAGGACAACCCCAGGCAAGAGGATCAACAGGGAATGTACCGTGCTGTGTAGCGTCGGTAGAGAGGGGGGTGCGGCGGTGGTGGTGGTGGTCGTTAGTTGAGTCTAGTCTAGTGTAGAATATGGAATAGATAGAGTGAAGAGAGGGAATGAATGGAGGAGGAGGATGGATGGGCGGAGGGTAAAAGGAAAGGCCGAGTGCGTGTGCGTGTGTGCGTGCGCAGTAATTGTGAATACTCTACTCAGAAAGGGAAGGAAGGATGGGGCAGGGGGGGGGGGAACCTGGAGGGTCCCCTTTGCGGAGTCGAAGAAGAAACGGCCGGTCAGCGATTGGATCAGCAGACATGGGGGCGGGTACAGCGACAAGGATACCTAGAGTATGCTGCAGCCAGTGACTTGTTAGCGAGTTGGTGAGGGCTGATTGCGAACCACGAGGGGGAATCTGGGGAGTACTGGGGAGTACTGGGGAGATCTGGTCTCGAGGTCATCCATGGATGCTGGTGTTTCTGGCACAGCCCAATCACCTCAGACTCAGTCTGCCCACATCATCCCTCTACGTACCTACACTCGAGCTACAGCGTACGTAGCCCAAACCTTCAAACACCAAAAAGGCGACACTTACTATGCAGTAGACATTATCTCACACAATACGTACCGGTACTCTCTTCACCCAAGGCCCTGCGTGCGTGCTAAGTGCCAGATGGCCCCATCGTCCCTCCATCCCCATCCCTATCTACTATGTACTATGCAGGATGTACCTCGTCCTGCCTACCGCATCTAGCCTACTGTAGAAAGTCTACTCGAGCCCTCTTGCCCTCTTGCACGCTCCTACACACCCCCGAGGGCCATCCCGGAGCGCATCTCGAGATATCCCGGGGACGCTAGCTGGCAGCCAACTGGCCCAAATCGGCGAGGGCTGCTTCAGAATGGCACCACCGGGCGAGGGCATCTTGATTCTTGAAGAATCACCATCTCCAGCAAGCCAATGGCCGCAGAGTTCCACGCCACCGGTGCTCTAGAACTCTCCAGCTTTTCTCCAGGATGGGAACCCCAGACTCTGACTCTGTCGAGACAGGCAGGACAGGCAAGACAGGCAAGGCAGACCATCACGATCATACCTTGGGTTGCGCCAGGGACCCTGGGATTCCTGGATCCCCCGCAATCGACCACGGTGAAATGGCATGATCGTGTGTCGGATGCGGCCTACCAGCATCCCCAGCATCCCCCATCAAGCCCACTCCAATTCACTCCATTGTCTGACCCGTACCCCAGACCCTGACCCTTTTTTTTTCTGTCACTTTTCCCACAGCCATGGTATTCTATCGCTGGCACGCCTGGCTGCTGTGTATCGTCAAACTGCATGCCTGTCTTACTCTGTCCTGCACACATCAATCATACATAGTAGATAGATGCAGCGTGTGGTTAAAACTACCTGTTGTAGACCAGAGACTAACTAACTGACTAACTAACAGCGCCAACAAGTGCCGGAATGCTCGGGCTAGCGCTGGTGCTGGGCCCTACTATGTCATGCTATGCCCATTCATACCTCGACCACTGACTGATCTTGATCATGTGCCATCTACATCGGTGGCTTTGCACGCTGGGCATTTCGCCTCCCTCCATATAGCGAGATGGTTCGCATGGCATCACGATGATTGGCAAGCCCGAGTTGTGGGCGAACATGCACTTGTTGCCTGCTGTTGGCCTGAGATGATGGACAAATGACATCTCGAACAGCCCGATTTGACGTCTGCCAACGCTGTCATCGCACAACCCCCCCCCTCCATGACGCTAACTATTTGGAGAAGGGCTTTGCCCATCATCTCGAAACAGTGACCCGACGAATCAAACAAGCACTGCGAAACACACACCGGTGGCTTCTTTCGGATGGAATTGATTCATGGGAATGTCTTTTTTATTGACCGTTAGCCAGGCACATATCAATAGCACGGAATGGCCGTGAATAGCAGAGACAGGTCCCCCATCTGTGGTACTATACAGCGTAGGTGACACAGACATAAATGCCCATATGTCCATCCATGCTTCGTCTCGACTCGTCTCGTCTCGGAACTCGTAGAATATCCTTCCCGCTCCCGGATCGTCACAAACCCTGCTGGGAACCCCCCTTCTTATCACCCATCCCAAATCCAAGCCTTTTTATTTCCTTCTGCCATGAATTGCGGTCTGGAAAAGCTTGAATTCGCGGTGAAGCATTTCTGTTGCTGCATGTTTGCATGCCCTCCAAACAACACACACGCACACACACACACACAGGGTCTTGTCGTCAGCCTGCTTGAAACAGCCTGTTCCTGATTTGCCTCGATCACAACGGGCCCAGCCACAGAGCTCACGATCATAGCCGGAAAGCGCGACTAATTCTGCCTCCTCTTGTTTGTCGATCGCCCACTTCCCGTTGGGGGACGAATGGAGGCGCTAGGTCTTGCTGGCTCTTTCTTTGCATGGTATAGTGTCCATTTAGCTATCTATCTATCTATCACCGAGCATGCTCCATGCACACAAGCTGGGTTAAGGGGACCATCCAGATCCTTCCCGATGAGATTAAGAGTCAGAACGAAGATCGTCATGCAAGTACGGACTCGAGGTGTCTTCGCCTCCGGACCTCTCAACAACAGACTAGAGGCGAGAAGAGCAACGACGCATGCGGGCAACTCGCTTCCTGCATGTCTGTCGAGATAATGGCCGGCCAGCAAGCAAGCAATCCCAACATTGCCCATCTCAAGCCCATCCTGAGCGCGCACGGGGGCCCGCCATCTAGTCCTGCAAAGATCCCCGCACCTTGCTGAGATGGACTTCCGGCAAAATGTCGTCGCCCCTAGGATGGGCGGAAGTCGCGGGGCCTGCGAGGTACCCCTTACCAGACAACCAGCCTAGTGCGTGCGGACCGGACACCTTTGCTGCAGAGGGGTGTGAGATAGATGATGGACTTACACGAGCTTGCTTATTTTGGTATATGCGGACAGAAATAAGCACGACGCTTTTTGGGTCCTCGAGATTGCCTTGACACGTTTCCAAGGATAGCCGGTCCGTTCTCTAGACTCCAGCAGGTTTTGAAGTAGAGCTCGAAGGCAGGCACGGCGGCAGCTCCAGATAAGAGTAAACTAGACTTGTCACTGTAAAAAAAATCCTCCGAGCTTGTGTGTGGTTTGAAGCCGCATCATGCACTGTGGCCGTCCATCTCACTTCACAGGGTACCGGCAATGAAGACAAGCACGAGGATTTTCGGCTTCTCAGCCTTGGCTGGAATTACTCGGAGACGAGAATGCAACGGGACGACGACAAGCTTGGCCTGCAGTCATCGCTGCTCAGATGAGGCACATTTGGTTTGCAAAGATCCTGGGGGGCCTCGCTCGGTGAGGCGGACCAACACTTGTCTCCACGTCCTTCCCCAAGTCTTGCGCTCCACCGCCTCGTAATGTGACTATGGAGTCCCCAGGAATTTCAAAATCTTGGGTACATTTCCCGCGATCGTCAAAAAGCTTGGGACCATTGCAGGCGAGCGTTGCGAGCCAACAAAGGGATGAACTGATTTTGCTTTCTGTTGAGCTGGGAGCTTCAGCTGAAGTCGTCCTCGGATTGGGCGCCCTCATCCCCGACTAGGTCGTTTTGGGAAATCTCCATCGATCCGAGATATGCCACCACGGTCTCATCCGCCAAAAGCTCGGATTTCTGAGTGATACACCAGTCAGCATGTTTGCCTAGCACAGTAGTCCACTGCAACGTCATCCACAATGGCTGGGCTGGTGCGCCTAGCCCATGCCCAATAAGACGCCATCTAATGCAGGAGGGACGCACAATCACGACTCGCGTTCATGACATGGATCATCCTTACCTGTTGGTCAAGTGCCTTCAGCGCATTCTCGAGGATCATGGTCTCGATTTCTCGTAGCAACAATGCGGATTCTAGACAACCTGGTCGAGGAGCCACGATAGCCGCACTTGACGATGAGTCAAGAGCTTGAGAAGAGCACAGCTGCTCCAGCTGATCCGCTAGGCGCTCCGCAAGCACGGTAGCTACCCTAAGCTTGAAGATTGCGCAGTGTGGATGCTTCTCGATGAGTGTCTCGAAGCCCTTGGCCGAATCCGTCACGTCCTCTTCCTGCCAAAACACCTTCAGTTGCCGCGATCCGTCTGTCCCCTGGAGGACCCGAAATTCCAGTCCATCTTCCTCATTGACGCACATTAGATAAGCGAATGGACTTTCCCATTGCATCCGCTCATCAGTCCCTCTCAGCTTCACGGTCGGTTGCTCGCCGAATATGTGCAATTTTGCCTGTGCAAGAGGATCATCATCCATAGGATCCAGGGGTAGCGTGAGGCCCTCTGCCGTCGATTGCGGATCAATGAATCCGTAGCTAAACAGCATCTCTGCCGCGGTCTTCGATTCGCCATAGCTGATCGTGATTTCGTCCCCCGTGGAAATCTGGTGTCCCGGCCGAAGGAGGAGGGTGGCTTCCTGTTTGGCATTCTCATCGTAGTAAGAATTGGCTTGGCTGGAGTGGTTGACCATATCCACACAGGGCACCATCGACTCTCCTGACATTGGCAGTTCTAGCACTCGAGATCGATACCAGGCATCGACGAGATACCAATCTGTAAGGTGCACTGCACCACTATCCCATAAGAGTACATCCCAGCACTCGATAGCCGACGACTTCTCTCTCATTGCATCGAACTCGTGAGTCAATGCTAGCAACTTAGCCGTCACTGCAGACTGTTGAACATCAGCCCTAAGACTAGAGACGGCATGTGCCTGATGCAAGTGAAAGACCCCCACATTGTTATTCAAAATGTAAACGTGGCATGGCTCATACCTCAAGTGATGTTCCAGTAAGCAAACTTCGTTCCTCGTCCGTCCATAACGTCGGGACAGGAACGAAGTTCGGCAGGAACTTGACATATTCCGTCCATGGATTCGACACACCAACGGGGCTCTTCACAGTTCTCGAAGACAGGACCAGCTGTACTAGTAAGAACAACAGTATGTCCCCACGTGACGACTATCTTGACATTAGCTTCATGTATAATATGGACATGATGGCGAAGGTAATACTTGATGGCCAACTGCATCCAAAAGTAACCTGAAATTCCTGTCCTCTTTGGCGTACTCTTCCACAGCTTCTGCATTCAGGACAAGCTCATGCGGCACGCTGAGAAGCGAAGGAACATCATAGGTGTCCTCCGCGGTGGTCAGGGACCGTTCAGCAAGGAGACCATAGCCTTTGCCATCGGTCTGCGTAATCTTGACATCGAAGAAGGAGACATCATTGAGGGCCAACCATGCTGGAAGCACATCGATGGGCAGCTCTGTTCGAACCATAATTTTCAGGAATTGGCCAAGGAGGAGGGAAGGGGCACTATCTTGTATGTGCCTGACAGAGGGGTTCGGCTATTTTCCTCGATGTCTCGAGAATCACCGCAATCCCGCGGTGACCGTTTTCCGAGGCGTTAGGGGCGCTGCGACCCTTAGTAAAGCGCCGGCCTACAGCGACGTGATAGCGCCGATGTGCCCCGCCAATCTAAGCTACCTTTTCGCCGTAGTGGGGTTCCCGCCACGCGGAAGGGTTGGTTCAGCATCGTGCGACAGACAAAATCTTATCGTGGATTTCGCCGGCTGCGAGCACCGGACCCCTCAGTCCAGAACACCGGTCTCCGTTGGGATATAGACAACTTGATATCCTGAGCTGGTCTTCGTTATGCCAAGAGACCCCCTGATCGGCCTTGTAGGCAAGCCCAGTGCAGGGAAGTCTAGCACCTTGAACTCCCTCACTGATGCTTCGTCAAAAGTTGGTGGGTAGACTGGCACATGCCACTTCCGTCGAGATGAACATGCCCGCTGATGCTGCGCCCTAGGAAACTTTCCGTACGTTCTCCCGGTAGCGAATGGACCATGCCAGTTACTGACAGCAATACTTCACCAGCTTCACGACCATTGACCCTCAACGAGCGATCGGCTACCTACAAATCGACTGCGCATGCGCAAGACACGGCGTCTCCGACCGATGTAAACCCAACTATGGATCGTGTGTGGGCGGACGCCGGTCCGTACCCATAGAACTTTTAGATGTGGCTGGACTCGTACCCGGCGCACATGAGGGCAAGGGGTTGGGCAACAAGTTCCTTGACGACCTGCGCCATGCGGATGCGCTCATTCATGTCGTCGACGCATCGGGAACCACAGATGCGGAAGGGAAAGTAACACGGGGGTACGACCCTTCAGTTGACATCGCCTGGCTGAGGTCCGAGATAGTGGCTTGGATCAAGGGCAACCTGTGGGAGCGCTGGGGATCCATCAAGCGGCGGCATGTGGCCGTCAAGGCGACGGCGGTCGAGACGCTGCAGGCGCAATTCTCCGGATACGGATCGACAAGCAGACTGGTGGCGCGCACACTGGACAAACTGGCCCTCAAGGAGCCACTAGAGCATTGGAGCGAGGAGACGGTCGACCGCGTGGTCAACGCCTTTACAGATGAGAAGTTCCCGACGGTGATTGCGCTCAACAAGATCGACCACCCAGACGCCGACAAGAACATCGCCAAGATCGCCAAGATGCAAGACCCGAATAGCATCGTCCTGTGCTCCGCCATCTCAGAGATCTTCCTGCGAAAACTCGCAAAACAAGGGTATATACGGTATACAGAGGGCAGCGAGTTTGTGGACACGAGGGAAGACCTAATAGCAGATGGTGATCCTGACGGCGGCGGGCTGAAAGAGCTGGATGATAAGAACAAGACAAGGATAGAGAACCTCAAGGATATGGTGCTGTACCGGTTTGGCTCTACAGGTGTCGTGCAAGTCTTGTCAAAGGCTGCCGACATCCTCGGTCTGGTCCCTGTGTTTCCTGTGAGGAACACGTCAACGTTTACTTCAGGCCAAGCAGACTCCAAGGTTGTATTCAGGGATTGCGTGCTTGTCAAGAAGAATAGCACAGTTGCAGACGTTGCGAAGAAGGTTATGGGAGATGCGCCAATAGCATATATAGAAGGAGTTGGCGGTATGAGAGTCGCAGAGGATGACCCGGTCGGAGTGGGCAAGAACGATGTAGGTATATTCTTCCCAATTTGCTTGATACCTCTACTAACAACACACAGATTTTGTCCTTTAAGGTTGGAAGAGCCTGATCATACCTATATCAACGAACTTAAAGCCGGGCTATTTCAAGCTGCGGAGCCTTTAAGTCGGCCTGACCAGACATAGACTGGCACAGCGAGTAGACTTCACCTCTCAGAATATATCGCCTTTGAGCACTTCGTGGGCGATCCAAGGATCATACCATGGGAACAGCATATTGAGATGAAAGGGAGGGGATACCTACATATAGAAGAGATGGAACTCACCAATCGCCATAAGCTTCTGCAGATGTCAACATGCCTGGCCCATCTTAGGGCATTAGTGGGCATTAGAAGAAGCACCAAATAGCCTCTGCTTGTGCTCAGCAACAATTGCTGGCGTCGAAATATCTATGGCAGCTGGTTCTTGTCAAGCAATGTTTCATGCTGCGCAGTCAATGGGCAGCGCTTCAGAAATGCGCTGGAGTCGCAAGATGTGACATCATTTTCCAGGATTAAGAGCTTTGGCAGCAGCTTGTGTCCGCCAAGAAAAACAGGGCTGATGGCGCCGATCAGTCAAACAAAGAAAATTATCACCGTTGACAATCAATTGATCACAGTAGAATCATAGATATTAGAAGACAATTGAGATGGAGAAACCTCCGGCAAGATAGTATTGGTTTTGTCGTGAAGGTAACAAGGGTATCGAATCATTAATTAGCGAGCTACCTCATCATGTTCTGACACCTGCCAAAAGCCCCTCGGAATCCAGACATGCCCTGCCACGGTACCACCAAGAGAGAAATCAATGCTGCTTAGGAAAACTTCGTGAGAAAAATAGATGCCAGGAAGCCTTCGGTCGCAGAAGTAAGAATCGGAAGAAACCGTCTAGACACAAGCATTTCGAAAACCCCAATGAGCCGTAGGAAAGTGTTCGGCCGTGAAGAAGGAAGGAGGACAGGCTGTTGTGCGGTCCACGCAGAACCGCCTTAGCTTAGCTCGAAACCGCCGACTGCCGAGAACGTCATTTCCGGCCACCGATTTCTGGTGGGCAGTACCACCTTGTCGATTGTCGCAAACAACGGTCCCAATTCAGACGTGGATTCAAGCGCCGCACGGATGGGTATCATTGGAGCTCTAATATTTGAGAATAATGTACCTGTGGTGTTTTGTTAGCAAGGGTCCGCGCAATCCGGAAGATCCGAGGCTCGGTTGCGGCCTGAGCCTGGGCCTGGGGAGAACATACAGAGCGTGGATGATACCAGGTAGGTAACCCAGAATCGTCAACAGAATGTTGATGAAGAAGTCGGCGTTGCATCCGCGCTCAAGGAAGACACCAAGAGGGGGGAGGATGACGGCAAGAATGATCTTGCAGATGTCGCTGGAACAGCAGTGTCAGTAATCATTTCTGCACTCGGGGGGATGGGCTAGCGATGTGTAAGCACCAGGCCTGCGACCGGAGAGCTTACCTGGCTGTGAAAGGCATGGTGATGGATTGTTGATGCTGTGATCTGTTGGTGTGGGTGGCGATTGGTGATGGGGTGTCTCGAGAACAAACGGAGAGGTCTTTGTTCTTTGTGATTATTGTTTAGGTGGAGATGTTTTGGGAAAGGCAAGCGGGAGAGCAGGAGGGGGATGGTTATATACGGTAGAAGAACGGGGAGAGTGAGCTGTGAGGTAAGGCAGCGCAATCCGTCCGCCAGTAAGTCAGTCAGGTCCTAGGTAGCTAGTGGGCTGTCTAGTCCAAAATGTCGACTGGGCAGTGGATCGCATGAGAGAATGAGTGGCTGAGGCGCTTCCCAGGCAGTTCTCCGTTCTGCAGGTCAACTTGTCACAAGATGGAATGGAAACCATGGCAAAGCGCACGACCCAGCTCCCAACTGCGTCATACACCTTGCCAGGATCGCATTGGCCCCTACTATGTATGTACTGTGCTGCCAGGTTTTCATTGCACAAACACAATCTCGCTCGCTTCTTCAGACCTACCTCCTGCATTCAGCCACCGTCCGCCAGCTAAATTGCTGCTAGAAGCGCCACCTCTCATGGCTCTGGCAGGGCATGGCCACGACCCTGTACCCGAGTCCTGACCGCGGTGTGCCGGGGAGGAGGGGTCAGGGATCAATTGCGATCATCACAGACAGGGGCGAGCAGCGCCGTTGGGAATTACAGGTTTGAGCAGTCTTATTCCAGCATACCTAGGTACAATCATGCATCAGTCCTTGATACAGCATCTGGGCATTGCAATTGCCCCTTGTACAGTTGTCCTCGTGCCGGATTATGATCCCACCCGGGCCACCACAGTGGTGTTTGTTACCAATACCGGAACCAGCACCGGAACCGTCAACGCACGCTGTTTTCTCAGCTGCCTGCAGACGTCACAGAGTGACGGCATTGACTGTGGCTGATGATCGCGCTAATCAGAGATTTTCTAGACTTTATTGGACAACAGCTCAAATGGGGTGTGGCGTTGTGGCGGTGTCACTTCCCCACATCGCGTTTACTCGATCCTGACGTTTATCAGCGTTGGTGCTATGTAAAGCTGCAGATGCATCTATTTTTGCCGTAACGTCCATGGTAGTCTAGATCTCAGATCAACTCGATCGGCTTAGATGCTGAAGAGAACCTCTCGCCTCCAAGTTCAAGAATGCGTTCTTAACTGTGGCTAATTCTCTGATATCACCGCAACATATCGTCATTACCCACAGCAAAAAACACGTGTATCTGATCTGAATTGTCCAGAGTACTGTGCCGACACTTCCGACTTGCCCCTGTTACGTTACCCCTGCTGCTTGGCAAACAACTCCCATGCTTGGCACCCGGGATTGCGGCAAGGCTGAAGACGTCGTAGCCGCGCTCTATCTCCCCAATCCCTAGACAAGTTAAGCCGCATGCTAGATTCTCGATGATGTAGTTAAACCTGTATCGCCAATTGATTCCCTCTGCTGAAGAGAGAAGAGGTTGGTATGGGTGGTTTATGAATATTCTTCTGTCTACCACCTATTATTGTAGATGTAATTGCTGGCTTTATTTTGATACTATTTCCATGCCAGCCACTCGTTCAAATGGAGGAGCAATATACAGCTAGCAATAGGGCATGAATTGGCAACCCATTGATGCTCAGTTCTTCTAACAGAGCCAGCGGTCCCTATTACCTTGCTCCCGAACTCGCTAGGCGGTAAACCCAGCCACTTTGAGAAAGCTACCGATGTCACTTCCTCTCAACCAGAAAGTCCAGATCAGATGATTATCAAGTCGCCCCGGACAGTCTGACTCCATGTGGCAGTCCCGGTGCTCCAGATAGTGCCTGTATGCTCTGAGCTTGCCAGGGTATATGGACCGGAGCACCCCTGGCTCTACGCCATGATACGTCGATCTGCAAAATAACCTGGATACTTCGTGAATCTCCATGATACGTCGTCCCCAATATCTATCGACTTAGAACTTCTTTCCAAATGCGAGTGTGCCTCCAATAATCCTACCAACAATGTAGCCTCCGTAAATGCCGCAGAGAATTGTCACAGGCCATTTTTGCCATTCTCGGTCCCAGTCCAAAGGGATGGGCACGGCACCCAGCCATGCACCAAGGAAACCTCCTACAAGACCGCCAAGAGTCTCATCGATCGGTGCCTTCAGACCTGCAACGGCCAGCCATGCTGATGAATCCACCCCATGAACATAAAAGAGCGGGAATAGGGTCAGAATCGCGAGATGGGCGGCACAGAGGAGGGTGTGGGGCGTATGGGTGAGGACTGGCGCGCCGAAGAGGATCATCGCGATGTATAGGAGAGGCGTAGCGAGAGTGGTGAGGATAAAGGAGAGCAGCGACGCCTATCACGTTTCACGTCAATTGAGCCCACGTCTCTCTATGAATCAAGACAGGGTAGAACAAACCACAATGATGTTCGGACCAGCCGCATCTGAACTGGCTTTCTTCTTCTCCCCTGGCCGGTGTTTCTTGACCTTCACGGACTGCACACCAGCTACAGGCAAGCAGATGAACGCGTACAGAACTTGTAGCGCACCAATGACCGGCAGGTACTTCGACATGGCCGAGACGGGGTCGGCTACGAGGCTGCTGAAAGCCGCGGTGAACATCGTGACGAGGAGCCCGGGGCTTGCAAACCGAACAGCCTGTGCAATAGGGGCTGAATTGACACGGATCGGCTGCAGCGGCGAGCTGTCGTCTGCCGGCTTCGCGGACTTGCTCGCTTTCGCGATTGAGGAGGACATTGTCACCGGATCAACCAACGGCATTGTGGACAGCTTGAACTCCTCATCTACAGCTTCGGCAGGATCAGGAGGGAAAAGGTAAAGTGCTAAGTTCGTATGTGTCGTATCATGAAGCTTCAATTTTTTGGACCCCAACTGCACGTGGCGATAAGATAAGCGCCCATTTCGGCATCTACTTGGTGAGGAGGGGAGGAGGCACGTTGCAGGCTACAGCCCAATCCAGGATGATTCCCCCGCGAATGCGCCTTTGACTTTTTCATCCCAGTGTCCAGAAATCCTCATGAGGCACTGACAAGAGTCATCGGTGTTGGCTGCTGACAGCTGTTGTAGCCAAGACCGCCGAGTGCAGCTCACGGAGGGCTGTCACTTACACGACTGTTGACTCCACCCAGCTGGAGCCGCTTACAAGGTCCAGAAGCCGTTGCATATAAGCTTGTTCACGCTCTCAGGAGCTATTCCTTGGATTTCTTTACCCAACTTACCAAGTAAACGGATGTTTGGCAGTCTTGAATAGATTCAAGAGCAGTCAGTTCACGCATCGCCTGATGTCGGCCTCGGCGTCCCGGGCGTCGTCTCGTGCTTCGTCTCCCGCTGCCTCCGTTACCAGATCTCACGTTTCCACTCGCAATCCCTCGGAAGCTTCCTCCAGGCAAGCCTCAAGAGCGCCATCGGCAACCCCGTCCAGGGCTTCCTCAAGAGCTCCTTCGGCTGCATCCTCCCGAGCATCAGGCGGTAGTCATGCCTCAGATACTCGAAACCGGAGTCGAAGCCGGAGTCGGAGTAGGAGCAGAAGTAGGAGTCGAAGTGGAAGTCGCAGCCGTAGTAACTCACCAGGGCCTGTCCCAGGACGGCGTGGCATTCCTGGACCGCCACCACCTCTCCCAATATGCCTTGCTGAAAGACGTTGTCGTCTTTGCCAGTTTGATTTAGAAGTGAATGAACTTATACGTCCAGGTATGTCGGATACTTTCCACATTTTCTCAAGGTGATGGCTAAGTACTTGTTTTAGTGATGGCTGCCGGGAAACCAACCGACGGTCTGCCTTTCAGACCTGGTTCATACTTTCTAGGCGATCGTGACACCAAGGGCCTAACAAAAAGGGCTCCAGTATGCATGTGTATGAAGAGCACCTGCTTCCGTAATGGCTTCAAGACGCCTTCTATACATGTAGACTGTCATAAAATCAATCCTTATGGCCTATCGCCTAACCTGTTATCATCTCGGGAGTATAGCTACGAGCCAACAAGTGACGAGAAACAACGTCGCAAAGACTGGCTACAACACCAGCTAACAATGAAGTTGAAAGGAGGGTCTTGGCCAAAAGATCTTCCCTATGAAATATGGGAGAGCATTGCGACTTACCTCTTGCGGGAGTTTGCAACAATCCACACCCAGGAGCAACTCTTCAAAGGAAAATGGTATGAGTCTTTTATCGACCAGGGCCAAGCACGCGAGGCATTTCTTGATTTTGAGCATGATGTGTACGGGCGTTACATCCAAGTGGATGGCATCCAGTATATACAACAACTCCGTAACTGCACACGGTCAGATTTTGACTTCGAGGACATCCACCGCATTCTCCAAATGCGCAATGGTACTGAAGAAGATAAGATTCCCATTGATGGTAAGCCACACGATCGCAATGAGGCCCAGCCAGGTGAAGTTATGATTTATGATGCTGCGCAACATTGGACCAAGCTGCAAAAGATCTATGTTGAAGAGGATCATCTCGGAATCAGACAGATATGCTTCACCACCGTAAATGGAGATTCACTTGGAGAGCCAATTGTGACTAGTCCCGGTGGTTGGTGGAGGGAGCTGCGCTTACGTGGTTTCTGCTGGTATAGGACGAGAACAGATGTAAGTTGACTGACTGATTGATGCATATTAAACTCACCCGATTTCAGGGCCTGAAACTGCGAGACATTGCCGATGTGCTTGAGGAGGGACCGCAGAGACGCTGGAAACTCAGCTGGCCTAGTCCCGGAATCACAGACCCTGTGATCGACCTCAGGACTCGCATGATAGCTCGACAAGGCCCACAAGCACTTCGAATGACCTTTTTCAGATGCAATGAAGACAACATTATTGGATACTCTGTATGCTCTGCGGGAATGGGCGTTTTATATATCCACACGCACTTCAAGGGCGAAACTGATCTCGAATTCTACAACGCGTTTGAAAATAGGCCGAATAGCGGGACCCTTGTATGGCTGTATATGCCTATTGCAAAGGGGGAACTACTCACTGAAATTGGAACTCGGAGCTTTGGAATTCCTGGGCCTCCTCATTCACTTGGGGGTCTTACAGTAGGTTCATCCTGGCAGCTAACCATCACGAGCTACTTGTTGATCTATCTTAGTTCGCCACAAGTCGCGGACGAGACATGCTCTTCGCCAAACATGAAACCCCTGATCAGCAATTAGCACTCAGAACTTATGGAAGAGTTATTACATTGCCGCCCGGGCCTACACGCGTGTATTTCAATGTCGTGGAGTCAAATCCGTGGCTGGAGCAGATCAACTTTGTAAGTGACCTCCCGCCAACTTTCCCCTTTTGCTTCAAATTATAGCCCCCCTACGGTAAAAATAAACATGGTAACTATGTCGAGTTTGCTAAGGAGTCATTAATGGACAATGTCGCAGTATCTGCATTCCTTAAGGTTATACATTGACGCTGACTGTCTTAGATGGCTGCTGGACGGATGAACATACCACGAGCGCTAGCATATCCAACTTCCCAGCTTGCACAAACTCAGCGACCAACTGACACAGGTATCCGCCTGCCATACTACTATTCGTCTTGCAGCCTTGACACCGTATTTGAAATCACCCTTTGTGAGGATCCCGATTGCCTTCAGAAGACAGTCGTGGGCATGCTCCTGGAGTACGCCGACGGGCATCACGAACGTGTTGGAATCTTCCGCTTCGACTGGGCCACTGAGACGCTGCGCGTCGAACATGCTGCGACACTGAATATCGGTGTCAAAAAGAGGGCCTGGTTTTATGTCGCGGAAGTGAAATTGGACATGACAGACCAAGACAAGGCATTGAGCCAACCGAAGAAGCCAGAACGGAAGGAAAAGGAAGATGGAGATGAAGAAGTCAAAGAAGTGACAGAAGCGGAGGAAGGAGCCGAAGGTGGAGAGGATAAAGCGAAGGATGACTTGGAGAGTACTGCGGATGTCGTAGATGTCGCACCAGACTGGCTCGACGTCCCACTTAAGGGCTTCCTCGAGTGGTGGTTCTCGTGTAGCAGCTGTAAGATCTATCACAATGGTGTGGTGGATCCGAATTTCTTCGGCGGAGAAGAGTCCAGTAGTTCTGGAAGCAGTGTTAGTTCCCAAGAGATAGTTGATTGAGCGTTTGCGTTTGCGGTTTGTAAGAATGGGCTACGATATTCACGCATATATGAATAGCGGTCGAAGGCGTACAGTGGATGTCTCTGCATTGGTTTTACTCATTTCACTTCACACTTTCACGATTCACGTATCATTCTTTCGGGAATACCTTTTGTCATGTATGAATCATTCAATAGGAATAAACGAAATGGTGCGTTTTAAATTGAAGCTAGTATACCAACTTGCCTGTGAAGAGCATGAGAATTACAGGGAGAGAGTTTAGGAAAGTTTCAAACCATGTCCATGGGAATGCGTGAGTATAATTAATGAGATCATCGATAACTGTTATAGTAGAAAGTTCTTGCTCTTAAGTTAGTCTGCTTGAGAATTAGACGAAGAGCTCGTAATTGATTCTCTATTTGCAGATTCACATAGCTTTTTTGGGGGTGGGGGAAGGTTGATGTCGGCGGCCTAGTCAATTTGGAATCATTACATGATTCTCGAGTGCTAATCTTGAAATCGGTCTCAACATATTTTTCACATCCATTTGGACTCCTTTCCATAATTAACTCCACCTATGCGATGCGATGTGCTGCGTTTTGCAATTTCCTTAAAAAAACAGTAACTATGCTCTTGATCTCCCAAAGTCATTCTCAAAAACCGTCATCAGGTAGCCCCTGTGTCCTCTCACTCAGCTTCCTCTCCTTGTTGACGTCAGCCCACCACCGGTGCGTCTCATCTTTACTCGTGCTGTTACCCTCCGCATCCAGCTCGTCCCACGGATTCGGAGTCAGAATGTAATGGATATTCTTGACCTCAGAATCTCTCCAGATGGGCGCATGAACATTCTCCCAGCGCAGTGTCTTGAGAGCATTGTACACGTACGGCAGCGGGACCCAGCGCCCGCGGAACAGCGTCGACAGCAGGCTCTGGTCGGCAAAGTCCATGCTCGCCGCGTTGCCGTCCATGTAGTCGACAATCTGCTGGAAGACCTCGGCGCTGGGGTTGACGACCTGCAGGCCGCCGTTCATAAAGCCCAGCGGGCCGACGGCCGGGTCGGCGCCCTCGGTCTGCGCGCGGTCCGGGTCCGGGTGCTGGTGCGTGAAGGCGCAGTGCGCCGGGATCCAGTCCTTGGGGTAGTGCGGCTTCTTGAGCGGGTTGCAGACGCAGGCGTGGCCGGCGGCGAAGACGCGCTTGCTGTCGGGGCCTCCCTGCGCCGCGGCGGCCGGGGCGTCGAGCTCCAGCTCCATCAGCTCGTCCATGTTGCGCAGGGCCAGCATGTCTGAGTCCAGCTGCACCACGCGGTCATACTGGGTCAGGCTGAAGGGCGTCAGCTTGCTCCAGCAGTCATAGAAGCGCGGATCGCTGCTGTAGTCCTTGTGCGACTTGGTCGGCAGCAAATACCGGATGTGCTGCGCGGGTATGCCCCGGGATGCGAGCGCCGCGAGACCTTCTGCCGGGAAGGTGTCCGTGTACAGCGCCACAAGGGGATAGGCGGATTTGACCTTTTTAAGCGAGTAGTCCAGCGTCAGAAGGCCGGACAGATACGCTGTGTTGGTGATGAGCGTGGTCCAGACTACATGCCGTTGTTAGTCATCGAGTTCACTTCACGTCGTGCCATATATGACTTGCCTTTGCTGGAGTCCACGGCCCGCTTACCATCTGCCATGGCGGTAGAAGCTTGTAATAGTTTTCACTGCCGGTGACAAAGAAGCTTGGGACTATGAATTGCGCAGCGGTGGTTTGAGGGAAGCTGTAGCTGGATCAGCAGAATCGTACTACGACATCTATGATCCCATGATCCACTGGAGGCTTAATATACGAAAAGAGCGCAGCGTAGCCGAAAGACGTTGCAAACCAGCCCCTGGGTCCGGCTAGTTGCAGGGTCTGGAACTAGGCAATCTAGCTTCCGCGATCGCCGCTGTTCCACGACTCGAGCAATCATCGCCGAATGGATGAGCACCCGAGGGATTGGCAGCGCCAATGTGCCGCATGGCGTGCGCGCTAAATCATGCAGCCTATAGATAACCAATGGCGGCTGAATTAGCCTGTGGCTATCGGGCTACACGTCGTTCCAAGATGTAGTTCAGTGTGAATAGCATCTTGGGAATAGTGTCATGATTCACATTCGATAAATCATGACCAAGTCTGCCGACAGCAATCTCTTATAAGACATAGAGATGTGAGATTTTATCAAAGCTATTTCCCACTTATCTGTCCTATTATTCAAACCGAATAATATCAGACGTACAGATTTATCAGGGCATAACACAAGGACGGAATGAATCACGGCAAGGAGTCTAAACATATGTATCCATTCAATTTCATTCTGCCATCTGTGTGGGAGGTATGCGATGCATGCTGCTATATTCAAACTCCTTGGAAATTCCTCCATCCCAAAAAATGATGTGACAATCTCGATGCCATGTCTATCGCTGTGCCCCATAGACGCCTATAGATGCAGCCTTTCAGGGGAATCAGTCATGGCCAGGTCAACAAATGAAATGCTTCGTTAAAAAAAAATCTGCCTCCTGTCCGGAGCGCTAGTAGTATATGCTGTACTGGGTAATAATGATTGCGCCTGAGACCGTGGAACTCTTACTCATTCGGTTCAGCAACCTATGTGTTTCAGGGGTTTGGCCTTCTTTGTTCATTGAGTCTAACTCCTCTTCAAAATAACTCTAGTATGAGTCGGTTCCTTCCAAGACTCATCGTCCTGGACCTGACTTGTATTTCTGTAAAGCGATTAGCCTTGACTCATCAAACATAGGAGATTGTAGTAAGCACTTACGTCTTCCATTCGTCGAATATTCTGCGGATCCAGTGCGTTCGTCGCACCCATAAGGGTCTGCCCGATAGCCTTTGTAGCTCCAATTGCAGGTCGGAAGATGATCGTCGGCGCTCTCTTCAGCACCGCCTTTGCTGCCCCCTGAGCACTCTGGCTCTCCATGACTTCTGCGGGCACCGCAATGATAGCATCTCTCGCCACGTTCAGATCTCTAGCTAGACTCGAGTACGCATGACGCAGTCCCTGCACCACGCCCGTTGGCTGGTCTGCATAGAGACTGATCTGCTTTCTCTCCTCAGGCTCCATGTCCTCCTCCTCCCAGCCTGAAGTGATAGAGGTCGGCTCGCCCTGTGGATTCTTGACAAGCAAGCCTTCGGCACCTTGCAGCACGTATTGCGTTCCCACAGCAACTTTAGCTCCAAGCTTGACAATTTCCGTGCCGGTGGTCTTAGCAAAAGCGGCGGCACCCCGTCCAATACTACGGACGATGCGACCATCGCGCTTGTACTCCCGGATAGGGATTTCGACAAGGTCTCGGAAGCCACTGCCAACATTGACAAGAGACCGGACAGGTGCCAGGCCAGCAAGAACTCCTGGAAGTTGCGTGCGTTTCACATCGGGCATCCAGATGTCATTGAGTGTCTTCCCCAGCCTGTCGAAGCCGGAAACGCCATAGATGATGGTGTGACGGAGTACCATCCGTGAGCCGTCCAAAATCAAGAAATTCATGAACTCCGTTGTATGGCCTGAACGGAGACCCGCGTAATCTACCCGCTTGGGCTTGAAGTCAAGTTGAACAGGAATTGAGTTGACTTCCGCTCTTTGAATAAACGGCACGTCGCTTGGGGAGGTATGCGCCGGAGTGCTGTCATCCTTGAACTCGAAAAATCGCGTAATGAAATCAAGTGCGTCTTGATCAACATGCAAGCGTAGAGGCAGGACAGTGACTCTTAGCACGATATCAGAAGCTGCAAGTTCTCGCACTGGTCGTGTGTTTAGGATCTCTAAATGTAGCATGCTAGTGCCCATTTCTCTCTCGCCGGCATCTTGATCGTACGTCGCGAATTTCCTCCAGGTCGAGGTTGGCACATTGTCCAAGATTTCGAAATTCCGAACACGGACATCAATAGATGCCTCTGTCTCCCCAGATTCCGGAGGGAAAGTAACAAGATCAACATTGACACCTTGGAGCTCGAAAGTGATCTTGTGTTGTCGACTTCTATTGAGTCTCAATTTCTTTGCCCTTGATCGGAAACCGCCTCCAGCACGGCTTGGCGTAGCCGTGACAGCTGTTGTGGCAATGGATTCGGTATCCGACCGCCTATCTAGCTGCTGGTTGATGGCCTGAGTGAGCTCCCTTGGATCATGATTGGCTGGGATGCCGATGTAAATCGAATTGAAAAGGAAGTCCCCAATGACTGTCTCCTCTTCCTCGAATTCTTGCTCGAAGGATTGCCTTCTATCACCACGGACACGTCTCTCATGTGCCTTAATCTCAACTTCTTGGACAGTCTTCGTAATGACATCTCTGGTTTGCTGCCAATCATAACCATCGAAAAGATGCCAGATGATGTGCATATCACGAACGCAGACTTTCAACGGGCTCTTGCGTATCTTTTTATCGTTGGAGCTGTCATACGCATTCTTGGCCGAGTTCCATCGATGAGCTGTTCCCTCAAGCACCGAGCCGGTTCCGAAGTAGTTCTCCTGGATATCTAGGTCGGATCCATCATCTTCTATTCCAGCACTACTATTGAAATTTGTCAACAAGACACCGTCATTGGTGTCTTGCGTGGTAGTCTGCTGAGATATTATGGACGAGGAAGTGGCGTCGAACAGATTCTCCGCCACTGCAGGCTCCTCTTGGTAGAACTGTGAGTCAACAGACAGGTTCGCTGGACTGTCGTCCTCAATCTCGAAGGAGTCTTCGTCACCGCCTAACTCTTGCGCAATAGCGAAGTCATTATCGAAATCATAGTCGCCTTCAGCTTTCCCAAATGCATCAGCGGTTATCGAGGCGAGTAGATCTTGGACAGGCATGACCTCGGTCTTATACTTGACTTCCTTACTAGGGGGAGTAGGCGGCTTTAGAGCATTGGCTAATGATATCAGTGTTTGAGTTGAATCGGCGCAAGTCTCCAGCACCAAGAGATCATCACGGAGTTCCACGTCAATATGCTTGTCACCGTGATCATTGCTGACAACTTGCACCACGGCCCTTGCGGAAGATATCTGGCAGATATTGACGTAGCCCTTAGAAGTAAGACTAGAGATCAGATCTGCTGGTCTCTGAGCATCAGAAGTTCTATGCCTTGGCAGATCTGATTCTTGTTTCGACTCGGCAAGGGATACGTCATCGATCAACAGAATTGAAGCCTTTTTGAGATGACCCACAGCGTTGACATTCTCATCCTTTGGCAGTGTGACATCCAGCCGGGCATCTGTTAGAACCAGCAGAAGCTTGGATGTCTGGCCGAGGGGATTAAGTCCAATGAGGCAATCTCGGAAGCCTAAATCAACGCTCGTAGGTTTACCTGAAGAGGTCTTGGCTTTCGATAGCTCTTTAGTCACTTGAGATTGCTTCCCTGTCAAAGCAGTATGTGCCTGTTCGCCCAAATTCGCGACCGAGGCTGCCAGACTAGCCTCGAAGTCCTGAGGTGTAGCATCTTCAGCGAGTCCTAATATGTCCATGACTGTAGGTACTCGGTATTCGACGTTCAAGTTGCTCATTTTCACCTTGATGACAGGCTCGATTTCGTCTCCAATCATCCGTACCATGAGTACAGGAGTCTGATTTAAAAGCCCCGTGCTGGAATAATTCGACGTACTAACCAACTCTTCAATCTTATTGCGGTTGACTGAAATTGATTGTACTCCAAATGCAATCAGCGAAGGAACCGTAATCTGCGCAAGCTCAAATTCACTTGAAAACGCATTAACCACTCCAAATCTACCGCCAATATCCACGGATAGATTGAATGTCCGAACAAGCCCGAGAGTAAGAAGGCCGGGTCGGTCATCCTCCGGGAGATACTTCGCAACAGTTCCAAGGCGCGCAACCTCTTCTGCGAGCCCTGGCAGACAATCGAGCTGTTGGAGTTTGATGAGTCGTCCGCTTACATTGTCGAATTTGATTCGCAATACGGCCCCTTTTCTCCTTTGCCGTAGAAGGGTGTCGACCATGATCTCATCGTCATTTTCATCAAACTTTCCTTTCGATGGAGTGATGAGAGCTAGAAGTCTGTCAAGATCCTTGTCTTTGGGTGTCATGAGGTACTCGAGACGGGTGTCTGTGACTTCGACGTTGATTGGTGCATCTCCTCGGTAATTTCTGCGGTACGGGCCAGATAGATTGATCTTACTGATACCTATCCCAACGCCTTCTTCTCGACTGACTAACTTGACGGCGCTGGTGTGCAAAGACACGCCACAGTCCCTCCCAGCTAGTTCGAGCTGGAAGCCACCGACTCTTAAATCAATTTTGTTTTCTGATGTAGCTGAACGGTCTTCCGGATTTATTGGTGCATCGAAACGCACACCTCGCGGTTTTGCAGGTTGTACAGGTGACTTGGGTTTTTGTGGTGCATTGGAGGTTATAGAGGAGCCCATTTGTAGGAAACTGCTTAAGCCGCCAAACCAGCTAAAGGTCTCGTCGAGTCGTTGCAAGTCCACATGTACGCGTAGTGGCAAAGTGGTCACGTTGCACCTGGTCGTTGCTTCGGACTGCGATACTTTGAATGACAGATCCGCACCGGCAGTAGGGAAAGCGTCTCTGACAGAAGCGCGCATCTGGATACGGCGATCGAAAGACAGGATGTCGCTATCAGCATACCCAAACCGAAACTTCTCGATGTCCACAGATGTGTCTTTCACACCTCCTGACTGAGTTACTGATGCACTTAGATTGTCAATTACTGTTCTCAGGAGAACGTCGGGCCCAAAATTGATATTTCCGGAACTAAATATTCGCTCAGGCGTATCGGCGACACCAGCCAATTTTTCCAAGAATAAGATTGAGATTTGCTTAGCCGAGACTTTGAGTTCGGGCATGGTCGAGGTGGATATATTGGAAGTCGCGGTCTCCTTCTCCTTTTCGCCAGTAGTGCTCTGGGGTTTCAGGCTCTCTAAAAGTTTTGAGACAACAATGCTTAAAAGAAACCCAATCGATGCTTCGAATCGAATCTCCAACGGTTCGAGGGAGACTTCGATAGACTTGTCAAGATGTTCATCTTTTATCATAGGAATACTGGGTTTCTGACCGGGACTCGTCGAGGAAGGAGCATATACAGAGAACGCCCCAGGAACATTAGGCCCAATAGACTTCCCGAGCACAGAGGCATCAGAAGTACCAGAGACCCCAGTATCAGGTTGGAAAACCTGAAGATGCTTATGAAGAGATGGGATATAAATAGATATAGACTTGAGTGAAAACACCTCTTTGACCAGTCGCGTTGGCCCCTTTGGCGTAGGTACTTCATCTTGAGGCGCTGCAGCGGCAGGCTCAGTGGACTCGACCATCGGCTCGCTCTTTTCGGGAGAGATGGGTTCGATATTCTCCTCCGGATGTTCTTCTTCGGTAGCTGTGGCGTTGATATCTGAGGGAGACTCGGGAAGTCGATCTTGACTTAGTTCCGGGAGATCAATATGAGGATCTGCTTGTGCTAACATCGGTGATGTGGCTGCACGTTTTGCCTTCGGAGAAGCATCCGGACTAGGATCCCAGCTCCCGGGCATACTGCCAGTGCGGCTTTGATCCGATGCCGCATGTGAAAACGCGCTCATATACATACTCTCAGCCTCTTCGTGACTATAGACGTGCGACAGAGTTAGGTCTTCGGCAGGAGCTGGCCCCGACCCACCACTGGAGGACGTTGACGAGCGAGAGCTTTGAAGTTGATCAGGCCGTAAAGGTGAGTCCTGCGGTTCACGGTCGCGGTACGGTAATGCCGGTTCGGATTGAGCTTCTCGTTCCATCGACTGCCATAGGGGCTCCTCGTCTCCGATCACGGCAGACTGTGCATGTGGTCCCTCGTAATGGCCCGCGAAATCTTGATATACAGATGCTCTGGGGGTAGAGAACGAAGATAGGGGTTGCTCATCTTCGTTCTCCAGGTTGGTTTCATCCATTTCGTACGGAATATTGAAAGCGTCCTCGCTATCTTGCAGTGGGTATGAGCTCTGGGATAGATCGTCCGAGTCTGCCATGGATCCACCATACATGCTCTGCGCCATGAAAGAAGGTTCTCTTGATGGCGGTTGCCTCTCAGATAAGACAGGGGAGTGAGAAGTAGAGGATGATGGTACAGAGGGCGACCTAGCCAAGGATGTGAACACATTGGCCTCAGAAATTAAAAAGGCCCGAATCTTGTTGAGGGAGACATTCCGCTTGCCCTCCTTGGGAATGATTCTAGGTGTGCCGTCCTCGGCTTGCTCCTGCAAAGTAACGCCCTCGACATCAATACTCTCGACAGCTAGCTGGAAAGTAACGAGGTCGCCGTTTGTGCTATTGGGTTCTACCGGCACCTCGATATCCAACTGAAAAGTGACGTCCCTTATCCTGAGTTGAAAGCGATCCGCGATGCCATATAGGAAGTCGGTGAGGAATGCAGGGAGCGACAGCTCCTGGCCTGTTCCATACGCCAGGCCGTCATCGCTCCCATCTTCGCTCATAGCAATCGATGCACCCAGGTCTTGCGTCTCTGCTGCAAGGGCATCCTCGAGCTCCTTCCTGTCCCTTGACGGTTGTGTCTGTAGGAAAGACTGGGCGAGATCGCCGGCATTCGGTATGATTTCGGTATCCTCAGACGAATGCTGTTTCCCCTTCTTTGCCTCGGACTTGGGCCCTTCTTGGGATGAGACTTTAAGTCTGACCTCAACGCCATCCACTTCTGCTGTGATGGCGCTGGTGTAGAAGTCCACAGGTATTGTCACTCGAAGTATAAGCACTTTGGCTTTCTCGATGGTAAAGGAGGCTGGAAGGTTCAAGACTTTCGCGAGTTTCTGCGGGCACCATGTTAGCCAACTACGTCCTTGCAATACCCAAGACGGTGACTTGACACATACCTGGACCTTCATCCCAACATCCTTGAACTCGATGACAGTGTTCCGACCCCAAGCAAGTTCGAAGTTCTCGAGGTCGAGAGCATGCTCCTCGAACAGATCCAACTTGGATAGGCCATACAGCACCAGCCGCCTGACCATGGCCGAGTTCCGGAATGACTTGAAGAACATCGCCATGGTGGGTAACCTTGTAGTGTTCGGCTCGAGTAAGGCACTTCACTCTCGGTCGGGCAACCCCGCGAGGGGGCAGGCAACCGACGATGTTCGCACGCTCGGTTCAGCGGCGATCGGAGGTTGTCGAAACGCGCGCCGTCGTGTAATGGTGCAAGCCGGAGAGGTATGCGGGGAAGCTCATGGTTAGAGAAACAGCCGATGAGGACGGAGATGGCACGGCAGGGCAGGGCACGGGTTGCCTCTTGGATCGCAGGTGGATAAGCCCAGTTGAGGGTAAAGTTAAGGTAAGGTAAGGTAAGTAAGGTAGCTATCAAGAAAGCGTATATCGCGGCTCTATCAGTGGCTGCACGCAGCCCAGAACCAATGGTGAACCGCACCTAGAAGGAGGAAGGGCGAATGCAGGAGATGGGACTGAGGAGAGAGAGGTTATTGGGTGTTCGTGTGTATTGGTAGGTAGTTGACGTGGATGGAGGCCGGCCCTGGGCCACGGGGAGGAAGACCAAGTCAAGGGTGCTTGTGACCTGAAGCAGAGCTTCGGTAGGCGGATGCAGTGGCACTGTAACTCAGTGCTACCGGTATGTTACTGGGTGGCTATGGCGGCATCGGTAAGAGTTGGTGTTATCGATAGGAGGAGAGAGGGGGGGGTTGCTGAGCTCCACTGTTCCAGCCTACCAAGGTGAGCTGCCCGCATGCGGGCAGGCATTCGGTCATTGTGCACACTGCCCAGGTGCCAACCCTCTCGCGTGACAGCCGGACAACATAACGTACGCAGTAAGGAAGGGTCTTCTTGCCTCCCTGCTGAGAATCCGATCAACTGACCAGGATGGCCTGCATCGCCTAGGGCATTCTGCATTCTGCACGGGCATGTATGGGACTATTCTACAAACACACACATCCTTAAGGCATGAACATGCACGGCCTAAGGTAAACTACCGGTAGGTCGACACAGTCATGTCGCTGTATTTACAGGGCGGTCAGGCCTGAGGCGTGCCAGAGATGCTTAACGTTATCGTTATCGCAGTCGCTACCCCTCCATGCCAGCCCTGGAGCCCTGGAGGTGGATGGATTCGGTCCAGGGCGACTTCGGGTGGTTGAAGGGTACAATTCTGGGGGGGGGGAGCCTCCACTTAGGGAGGTGTTATTACACAGTAGTCTGAGTGCTAGGCGACGTGCCTTGTTCAATGCTGGCCACTAACAATCACACTACACCTAGCTACTGCGGACCGGCACTTTATCATAGTAGTTCGATGATTTCGAGACAATCGAGGTTGCTGTGGCTTATAAGGATCCTGCCTCCGGTGAGATTCTGGATGATTTCCCGGCGAGTGCGGACGAGCTTGAGAAGGTCGAGGTGGTCTACAAGCAACTGCCAGGCTGGAAGACCTCAACTACCGGAACCAAGAACTTCGACGACTTGCCTAAGGCCGCCCAGGATTACGTCAAGTTCATCGAAGACTTCACTGGTGTTCCCGTCAGCGTGATCGGCATCGGCCCCAACCGAGAGGACACCATCTGGAGGGACGCGAAGCAGCCCTGGGACACGTAAAAAAAAAAAAAATACACGTAAGTAGATATCAGCTGCATGGCACCTACTAACCCTAGGTGTCGATGTCTGGCTAGAAAAGTCTTGCTTTGCATTGCAAATAGAACAAGACGGCTAAGCCGTTAGACAAAATCCACAAAATAGAGTTACTCTATTCGCGAATTTCAATCATCATTGTCAAGTGGTGTTTTCCAAACCTATGGTGTCTACTTTGCCTTATCATCCGAGTCGGGTCTGGAGACAGTGATGATTATCTACTCGTCCATCCAAGACCTGTTATATCCAACACACATCATAACCCCAACACAAGCCCCTGCAAGCACAATTGCACCAAATGTAGCCGCACTCAACACCAGGAAGCCAGATCCTATATGAGCATGCATGTCGGGAACACCCACATGATCCAGATGTTGCAGAATAGCCAGCCCCCGCAAGCCCAAGGACACCGGCGCAGCAGAATACACAAAAGCCACGATCCCGTACATCCACAGCCGTATCCGATCACACACCGCGGCCGAGACCTCCTCGCCCTCCTTCAAGCACGGACACCAGCCCCCCATGAACCGCGGACACCGGCACCGCAGCGCGTCCGGCCACCACCGGAACATGGCCTCCTGCACGAGCACGGCCAGCAGCGCCGACACGGCAAAGTAGTACGCCCACAGCGGCAGCTCGGTGCCGAACCTGGCGCTCGTCATCGGCGCGACCCGCTGCAACGGGGAGGCGGCCCACGCGGCGAAGAAGGCGTTGTCGCACCAGCCCGTCATCGTCTGGCGGTCGGTCGGGAGGCAGGCGTAGTCGGTGGCCGGCAGCTTGAGGCGCTGCGCGACGGCCACGAGGTCGCGCGGCAGGGTGATGGCGCCGCCGGGGGTCAGGCCGTTCATGTTGTAAATGATGCCGCTTGACTGGTCCCATGAGGCGGTGGGATATTCCCACCCGAAGGCGTTGAGGAACCAGTGTAGCGTGACGAGGTAGTTGCCGGGTGTGGACTTGTCTGCTGGGATGATGCCTTTGAACTGTGATCCTTGTTAGTTGTGTGCATGCGGTCAGTCGTTGTGAGGAGACTTACTCGAACGACCGAAATGGCAGATAGAAGAAGACCACCTGGGCCACCTGTCGCATACTCCCCATCTACCTGCATCGTGCCCGCCGCTAATGTGAAGACGACGGAGACGATGGCGAAGGCCGTGCAAAGGTATGTAATTGCCAGCAAGCAACGTCTCACGACGTTTCGCGAACGGGACGAGAGCGCCATCTTGGCAAGAGTTCCTGATTGACGAAATTTTGTTTTCGCGATGTCGTTGAAAGTGTTTCAAGTGTCTGGTTATTTCACGGGCAGTGAGACGCTTTTGAAAGGGGCATGGTCAGTAAGCGCCTCGCCCACATAGCCACAATTGTGCACCTGCTCGTGTCAGGGGGCGGAATTGCGGCTTGTGGCAATCTCGTATTCAGCTTCTGGTGACAACTCTTGATTAGAAGATGTCACCGATCAAACCTGATGAATGAAAATGTGATTTCCGTTTTCCGAAATGTCAATGCTGGCTTACTCGTGATGCTAAAAATATCAGGATCAGTGTGTTGGCGATTTATCTTGCTTGTCCTGCAATCTAAGTTGCATATCACGACCACTGCCCAATTTGGTGGGAACGATCTTCAATGTTTTATATTCGTCAATGGCGAAAGATTCCCGGCCGGTATTTTGCAAGTCCTCGACAGATATTGTTGTCTTTCCACCTAAACTCATGAGCAAGTCAAAGAGCCCATAATCTGGTCTAGGGGCCTCGAATAATCTCCAGATACTTTTATTATCTTCCACTACACAGACGAGAATGATGGTGCTCGAGCCGGGTTTCGCGAAAGTCCAGAAACCTGCTGCTGGCGTTTCAAAGTTGATTATGTTCGCAGAATATAGATTCCAGTTGAATTTCTTCAAAGGATGTCTTTCATGAAGTTCATATCCTTCGTCCTTCAACACTTGCCAGTACAGCAAAGTAACATTTTGAGGTTTAATGAAGCGAAAAGGTCCGGTTCTAGAGATAAAAACCGCCATCTTCTTCAGGGAAACTGCCCTTAGATAGGCTGTTGGAACTTCCAGGAGTGTAGGACACCATGTCCTGAAGTACATATTGTCTTCCTTGCGTAGAGGGAGCACTGCCATTCGGTGTGACTCAGAACAACACACAAACAGAACAAAGTATGCAATATCCCGGAACTGGGGGAGTGGTATACAAGGAAGCTCTACACGCAGGCCCCGACTTGTCATCGACCACGGAGCAAAAAGCTGATTTGTACGGGCTACCTGTTGCATGCGTTGCCAGACCTGAGGAGTACAAGCCGCGTAGTCCGCGAAATCTGCCGGTTGGCTTGCCAGGTCTTCCCAATCCCTACGTTGAGGGCCAAGATGATGATAGCGCCAAGTCAATAAAGTGTGATCTTCCGATTCTTTAAGAATTTCTTCTTGGAGACGGCGAAATGCACGCCGGCCCTCGCCGTATAACAAAGGCATATTGACTCCAAATAGCCCGAGGAGGCAGTATGCTTCATCTTCGATTCGACTTGTTTGTCGCTTTGCAGCCCAGCTCATCTTGAAGGAAACGCTTTGTCTCATCGCAATATTGATGTCTTTGATGCAATCCGCCGGTATCCCCGTTATATGTGCAAGATGATCAACAAGATTTGTGCTCTCAAAGCCGTCAATCCATCCAAATATATTCCAGTTTGAATCGCAGAAGATCACTTTCGAGGGAGCGAGGAGTTCCTGAAGTGTCCAGCCGCGGGTAAACCACCGACACCGTTGTAGTTTCTCTAATGCCTTATCTTCGTGTGCCATGTTTACATCTTGAACATCGTCAAGATAGACATAGCAATGTGCTGCGCCCCTATACCAACGATACATGGAGTTGATAGCCTCGCTTAGCTCAGCACTGCTAGACTTGTCGATACAACAAGTGTCCACCCATATATACTTGTAGCGATCATTGCGTGCTTTCCTCGCGAAGCCTACTATTTTCGACCAGCCAGTCTTCTGTTTGTAGTCTCTCTGTAGTTCGATGTCTTGGAAAGTGACCTCCTCATTACCCCATGTATGCGAGAGGATGGCATATGGCGGTATTTCGCTGTCAGGGAAAGTTATGAAGCGTAGTGATTTTGTTTTGAGTAGCCTCATCCTTCAGTTCAGCTGTGTCCGCGAAATGCTGCCGATTTACTCAAAGACGAAGACCAAAATGAAACAGTTGATCATTGAAATATGATCAGCCTGAGGGAAAGTTATGGAAGCAGGACTCTTCCGAAGAGGCTGAGCATAGCCAGCCCAGAGGTAGGTAAGATGCATCGCGGGGGTTATAGCCAATCACCAACAGCTGGCCATGGGAACAAGGCCCATCACTTGAGAGCACCAACCACCAAAGAAACTGGTTTATCAAGGCCCCCTCTGCCAGTTGTAGAGTGAAATGGTAATAATAATATGTGGGTATGGTAACTAGATTTCATAGTTTAAAGAGATATGAGGTGGTCGATAGAAAATAGGTTGAATTATCCTATGGTGACCATCCTGCCGTAAAGAGAGAGAAACTCCGTGGTACCTAGCTAGGTACTTGCTCAAAGCCGAACGACTGTCATAATTGAACAGTTATACCGCTCCTATCTGGGCGAAAGATATACGAACAGTAATAACTCGGAGACATTTACAATATTCTCAATGGTTTCATTCTGAGAGATTTCGATAATGACAACTTCAGTTCTGAATGAAATGTTTTGGCTGGCTTGGACAAGGAACCTTGAAATAACCCCCGCTCGATTCTCAGTCAGTCGGAACCAGCACGTGAAGCAACGAAGCCGCTATGACAGCAGCAGATTTCCCCTTTGAGAGCGCCCTTGTCTCGAAGCAGAAGCATCAGCAATAAAATGCTGCAGGGCATTGCAGCATTGCCCATTGCCTGCGTGTTAGTGTCAGTACTAGCGGCTGATTAGTGTGGCACTGCTCCGAGGCCTATTCGGGCGAGAGTTGGGGGATCGAGTCCTCCAGGGCTGTCGGATGAGCTCCAACAAATTCTCAGGCCACTCAACTCTCTCTGATCTGTTGCTCGTCCATACAGACTGCACCGTCCATACATGCACCTATCTCCCGCCCTTCATAGACGAAGGATGCTGCAGACTCCTCATTGATCACCTCCATTGTCTGCGGCCGATTGCTGATATCAAAACCCCGCGCATTTCCCTTCCCGGCTTCTGTCTGCAGTGCCAATTTGCCAGCCGAGGGAAGACGGGCGCCGTTGCATTTTACCCATTAGTTACGTCAACCTCCCAACGAACTACCGACTGTCGCTCGCTTTCCCGAAGACACCACCATCATCATCCACAATCGCCGCCTTCCGGTGCGCTTAGACCGGCCCCTTGGACGACTGCGATATCAGATTGCCTATGCCTGATGGTCTTGTTGGCATAATCCAGTCGGGCTGGCGAATCATCGAAACCGCATAACAACACGTAATTAGGGATTCTCTGTGCTGGCGCGACGATTCTTCATGGCTCTCTCGACGCCGACGAAACGATGAACTCCCTCAACATCATATCCTCCCGAGTCTCTCCCACATCTAGCCCTGCGCCATCGCGATCAAATTCAATAGGGTCGATGAGCTTCACAGTCACGTCCGAGGAGGAACGCGAACACGAGCGCGCATCCGCCTTTGCCGCCGGCGAGAAGAACGCTTACTCGGCCGAGCCGGACGACTACCACGGTGATAGTCAGGACGGCAACGTACACGGGAGGACTCTTGACGAGAGAACGCCTTTACTCCCCAGTGGCGAATCGAAGGAAATGGGTGCCCGGTCGCCAACCTGGCAACTTATCCCTAAGCGCATAGCCAACGCCTTCATCAACTCTATCCGTTGGGTACTGTCCACCTTAGCCGCCCCTGGTGTATATTTGATAGCCTGCCTGTATGACGATAATGGGCATTTCGCCCCGTTTCTACAGCTGAAGAAGCTCTTTGGCGTGTATCACGGGAACACGCGGAAGATGGCTGAAGACTACCAGGAAAATGCCGCCCTCAATGAGAAGAACGTCAACTCTTCTACCACTGGATTCCATAGTTCTGGCAACCATACCCTATCCACACGTCCATTTATATCATCGGGTTCCTCCTCATCCGGACTGTCCTCTGAGTCCGAGTCGGACATCGGCGACAAAGGGAAGGGTATTGGCCGGAGTTCAGGCCAGCGACACTCACGGACGAAGTCTCTACAAGACTCGGAAGAAATTGCTCCTGCGCGACGATCTATCAGAATAAAACTACATAATGATGAAGGACTACGGCAGCGGAAACATAGAAAGGCACAGTCTGCCAGTGCTCGGTCTGGAGGTGGCGAAGGCGCCGCAACTGGTGACATATCAGCACAACTGAAATCTCCTACGTCCCCGGTGGGAGCTTTGACAAAATATCCCAAGACACCGGCTCCGCCGAGGCCACTCATCCCTCGCCGGCAACCTTCATATATCAATCTCGAACTGAACCCAGAAACACCCCAAAAAACCCTGATCCTGGATCTGGACGAAACCCTGATTCACAGCATGTCTAAAGGTGGAAGGATGAGTACTGGACACATGGTAGAAGTGCGGCTTAGCACGACTTATGTTGCTGTTGGAGGACAGGCGTCGATTGGACCGCAACATCCCATTCTGTACTATGTACACAAGAGGCCACACTGCGATGACTTCTTGCGCAGGGTGAGTGCTTAGACAATGGAAACCTGCGACTAGTGTAAAAGCAAAGACTGACTTTTTTGAAAGGTGTCCAAATGGTACAATCTTGTTGTCTTCACAGCTTCGGTGCAGGAGTATGCCGACCCGGTCATAGACTTTCTGGAATCGGAAAGGAAATACTTCTCAGGGAGATACTACCGACAGCATTGTACTTTCCGCCATGGAGCCTTCATCAAGGACCTAAGCTCTATCGAGCCAGACTTGAGCAAAGTCATGATCCTGGATAACAGCCCGCTCAGCTACATGTTCCACCAAGGTAAGCACCTATTGCTGCAGAAATAAATCTCTATTCCCGGTGCTAACATGGACAATTAGACAATGCGATTCCGATACAGGGTTGGATCAATGATCCTACAGACAATGATCTGATGCACCTGATTCCTCTATTGGAAGGTCTACAATACGTGTCTGATGTTCGAGCTCTTCTCGCCTTACGGGGCGGCGAGGACGGCCAGCACATGGCTTGAATTGGGTGATAGAGTACAAAAGCAGATTCAACACCTTTAGCAGTAATGGATTCAGGGCGTTGAGGCGAGCCAGGGGACCGGCTTCGTGTGGTGTTCGAGCGAGCATCCAAGACTCCAGGAGTTCGAGTGTACGGCATTACTGTACGTATGTAGACTAGGATAGGGATTCGACGGGTAGAGACCGCCAGGGGGCATCTTATTGCATTTTTTCAGTCACCAAGACGTCCTCACCACGTGCCATTAGAGTCAGCTTAACGATCGCTGTCTCAGCCTAGTATTCAGTAGCAGCAAAGCGTGATGGGCCACTGCTTTCGTCGGTCCAGGGCATGATCCATGATTTGTTCAGGGCCAGATTTCATCATGGGAGAGCCGTCGAATTCCGCTGTCAGTGGGGGCTGTTGGGACGATCGATCTCTGGAGAAGCTGCTCCGATGTAGCCTGGCAGCCAGCTGCCAGGCAGCTTGATCCCCGCCGCCAAGGGCCGCTAACGCTTACTTTAACAGCTGCATTTGGGTACGTACCCACACCTGCACCTGCCCCAGCAGAATATCCCCTGCTCCTTCCCGCACGTTAGAGCAGAATAGTCCATGATGTCATGCAAGTGACGAAAGGTTGGTTTCTGGGGAAAGCTCGTCTCGTCTACTGCTCGCCCCCTCCAGCCATCTGCCCTTTCTGCCCTGCTGTCCTGCTGGCTCGGCTGGTCCAGAGAAGCCACAGCACCCATTATGTGCGTAACTGGGCCTGAAGTGGCTTAGCCCATTGCCTCATGGGTCCCTTACGTAGGTACGAGCAGGTAGCTTTCCACTGCCATTGCACCTTACGATGCAAGCACGTAACACTCGAGACATTCCGTGCTAGCATGAACTGAACCCCAACGTGCGTGACATAAAAGCCTGCCATCCCGCTTCTCCTCAAACCTTCTTCTCTTTTATTACCAACGAATCGCATCTGTGATCAATTGAAAATCAACGTCCCTCGTCTTCACCAATCTTTAAGAAGCTCTCTCATCATCACAAACAAGCACTCCCATCATTACCATGTCTCTGCACTGTGAGTTTGCGCCTCCCCATCATGACCTCATTTTCAGGTCGCGGCCCTTGTTCGCCAGCCAGCTTTTTTTTTAAAAAAAAGAAAAATTGCCTAGGCGACAGGAACGGGCAACAGAGCTGGATTCTGTCACGAAGCTTGAGAACGGAGCTGATTCACATTCATCCTGAGATTATTATACTGACTTCCTCATCTCAGATCTTCCTCCCGTCAAGCCCTCGGCTATTGCCCTCGGCACCATCTTCAACCAGTCTGCTGAGCTTGCTGGTGAGTAAACATGACACCATTCCAATGTAATTCGGTTCCAGCTACTAACAGCTCTATCAGTTCTCACCCCCCTCTTCGGCGCTACTTACCAGCGAGCCAAGTCCTCAAACACCACCGAGGAGTTCGCTCGCTCCAAGGAGGCCACCTCTGCCGCTGTCGCCTGGGGCACTACTCTTGTCGGATCCGCTCTCCAGAGCTATGGCGTTGGAGCTCTGATCAATGCCACTGGCACCCTGAGCTACAAGGGAGCTGCCTACCTCGGCGGTCTCATCTTCGCTGCTACCTCTGCTCCTGCCGTAAGTTGAGATCATTCCAACCATGTCCCCAGCACAATACTTACTCTATTTATAGTACCTCAGCCAAGTCTTCACTGAGAAGCGACCCCTCGAGGTTGTTGGCGTCAATGCCGTCGCAAAGGTCTTCGAGACTGTCGGCCTCGCCTTGTTCCTGACCTGGTGGGGCACCCGCACCAATCCCTTCGAGTAAAGGAGTTAGCTGGAATGTAAGGGAATGATACCATCTTTTTGGCCGTTTGCGGGATGGAAAGGGCTAGGACTGTGCTCAGGTTTCATTGCCGTGTATCTTATCTCAAAAGAAACCCATCCATAGGCAGAGATTAATTCAAAAGAAAATCTCGTATTGTCAGCTCCCTGCATTGTGACGGCCCGAATCTTGTGAAACCATCAAAATGTCTCAGTCTATCAGTCGGCCATGTACGCTAGCTCGTTGCAATGTCAATTTCTCTCGTCACAACAGAGGAACGCTTACTCAGTTGCTGCGAGGGAATTTTGGTCAACCATTACAATTATGCCAATCCATTTTTATGTACCCTGAATGCGAGATCTGTCCGCAAGAAGGCAGCCTACATCAAACAAGAATCCTTGAAACGCCGATCCTCACAGTTGCGCCACCGTGAAATGGTATCCTTTTATAGACCCAGAATTTAGGAAGCTCAGACATCACCGACAGAGGTGATTCCAGCAGCACTTCCGCTTCCGCCAAACCCCCGGCCCTCCCCCTTCAGGCCTTTAGTTTCTTAGCACATCCTTCATCTGCTTGGTGTACTCCTTCTGTGCCAGCTTCAGAAGCTCCTTGTAGGCCTCGGCATAGTCACCAGCATCCTCCTCGTCATCGTCCTCCTTCATCTTGGAGTCCTCGCCCGCCTTGGGCTTGCGCTCGCGGCCCTTCTCCGTCAGGAAGACAACACTGGTAGGGCGCTTCGTCTTGGCGGCGGTGCCGAGCTCCAGCCGCGAGGTGACGAACAGGTAGGGGACGTTATGCTCCTCACAGTACAGCGGCAGGTGCATAATGACCTCGTCGGGTGAGATATCGCCGGCAATGATGGCGATTCCCGGCACGGAGGACGCGCTTGAGGGCGTCTTGAGAGGGGTCTTGCGCAGGGCCTTGTTGACTTCCTTGACGCCACGCTGGAGGGCGCCGGCTTTTCGTGCTGTACGACAATGACATTAGCTATATTGTGCATTTGTGAGTAGAGATAGGTAAGAGTCGTAGACATACCCTTCTTGATCGTCTTGTAGATCTTCTTGTGGCCCTTTGCGTCGGCAATCGGCAGCGCAAAGTAGACGAGCGCAGTCTCGATCGCGGCGTTCTTGATCTCCTCAAAGTCGGAGCCGGGGTGGTCGTCCTCGGACTCGATGTCGGCGGCGGCCTTCTTGCTCTTCTTCACGATGGCGCTGGCGCTGGCGGCGTCCGCCTCGAGCTGCTCCTCGAGAGCGGTCGCAATCTTCTTCTTGAGCTTGTCGTCCTTGGCCTTCTTCTCCTTCTTGTCCTTCTTCGACTTGTGCACGCCGTCGGTCTCGGATCGGCGCTTCTCCTTCTTCTCCTTCTTGGCCTTCACCCTCTTCTCGTCGTCGGAGGCCATTGTGTGTAGAAATCAAGGCAATGTCCTACAAGAAATACTAGAAATAATATTCAAATAAAAACTAGGAGGTACAGGGGATATCAAGGTCCTCGTGTCAGGTTTTTCCTCCTAACAAAGTGCTCGCAATAATTGGGCAATGTCCTCGACCCTGTAGCTGTACAGCTAATTTTCTGCTTGAACTTTTTTTAGTAGGCGGTTTGGAGGTTGTTCCACTTCCGTGTGGGGTCTCAGGAAAGGCTAAATTCTGAGGAGAATCTGAGAAATTTTCTTGATTTTCAATCTGAGAGAAAAGTGACAACTGGGAGCGTAGCGCAGTCGGTAGTCGCGTCAGTCTCATATTTTCATATGACTTCATAATCTGAGGGTAATCTGAAGGTCGTGAGTTCGAGCCTCACCGTTCCCATTTTTTTGCCAAATTTTCTTATCTTTCCTTTTATTAACCTAAACACGAATGTCGGTTATCCCCTGGCTGTAGTAGAAATGGTTGTTGTGCCATCTGTTCCAGGAATCCTTACGAACTTGCTGTATTACGTTCCTACAGTTGCACAATCTCCTTAATAGTGTTTATAAATATCGCTGCTCTCTGCGCTGTAGACGTAGACCTCTTCGCTCTCTCAAGTCCTTTAGTCTCTGTATATGACTACATTTCTCATTACTGTTCCTTACTGCCCTGCTGTTGCTGCACACTTTGGAAGAAACTGACTAGGTCAAATGCTGCATCGTCTGTCCCGAACATATTACCAATCAAAATATCCGTATCCTTGCCTGCTTCCTTTGCACGTTCCATCATACCCACCTCAAACTCCTTCAACAATGGGTTCAATATGTTGTTAAACGATTCAATATCTTTCCCAGCCCTCCCGTATGCCTTGATGATAGCTTGCGACAACAACAGCGAGTCATACATGGCAATATTGACGCCCTCTCCGTTCGGGAGCATCAGGTGAGCCGCATCACCGACAAGTGTTATACCAGCTCTGTGATCCCAGGAGTTCCCATGTGGCAGTGTGTGTAGTGCTTTGATGTCCAGGTTCGCACCCGGGTTATCTGCCGTCTCTTCGTCGCATGCGGTGGCCACCAGCTCCTTTATCTTGTCGCCAAATGTGCCAAGCAACACGTCGTCTCCGAGCAACTTGTCTTTAGCAACCGTGGCCGGTGTGCCAACGAGGCCGAAGTTAGTGGCGTTCGCCTTGTCAGGCATTGTAAGCCATATATAGACCCGAGCAGAGTCCATTGGCCCCCTTTGTGAAATGACTGCGTGTTTGTTGCCGAGCACGGTGAATGAGCCACTGCCGATCAGCTCGGCCAGGTGGGGATACTTCTTCGTGATGTTCCTGATCGTTATTGTAATATTCTGCATGCCGGTGTAATGGGGCTCCGTGTCCGTGAGTAGCTTGCGGACTCGAGACCACGCACCGTCCGCGCCAACTACCAGATCAAATTGTTGCTTACCGTTTATACCGAAATCCAGCTCGGTTTTGTTATCACCGGAAGTCAACGTTTTGGCAGCGGAGAGGAGTCTGTGGTTCCACTTGACGCCTCCCGCTGGGATACCGCCAAGCAAGAGCTTCGTCAAGTTGTTGCGGGAAATTTCTGGACGTGTGCCTTCTCCTCCCACTGAGCAAAGAACTTTGCCATTCCTCTCTGCAACAACAAAGTCCTCACTACATTCTCCAGTGAGTGGAACAAACTGATCGTACAATCCGCATTTTTTGATGACTCCAAGCCCGGTTTCTTCATGAAGGTCAAGCATGCCAGATGGTTTAGCCAGTTCTTCCTCGGTGGGTTGCTGGCGAACTTCAAAGATAGTGAATGGGATTCGATGCTTGTTGAGCAGGAGACCCAGCGTTAATCCAGCAGGCCCTCCGCCCACAATAGCGATTCTTGGCTGTGATGACATAGTTGAAAATACTTGATGCTGAAATTTATGAGAATTAATCGAAATGTTTGGGGTGAATGCTTTCCGTGTTGATAGTAATTGTATAATTTCAGCAACTCGAGACTTACAAGTCATCGTGTGAATACAATAAGACAATTTCGCTATGAGCAGAGAGAGAAGACAATCGTACTTATAATAATAAGACCCCATGATGTAGGTTCGTAGTTTTGAGAGCCTTTCCCGAAATATATGCAGTTTGGCAAATTTTCGGGTTGGTGTCATACAGGAAACTTCGGACAATACAAAAGTGCGTAGGTCGCCCGAGCCTACTTCAGCCGAACCCGAATCGCCTACTAAGTGGCAAGACCTGAGACAAAACTAAGCGGGCTCCCGCCTTACCTTCCCAAATCTGGATTTATAAGTACAAGTTAAATAAGGAAGAACCTATGTTGAAGGAAGAAGGCCATTGTAATGATCGATGATTGTTTCAATGAATCGTCCAAAACTTCAGACTCGTGACAATTGTAATCGGGACATATAAATAAATCATGTTCACTAGTGAATTATATGATTATGTGACTATCATTTTCAATATAAACTTTGGAAGCCGATCACGCTATCAATGGCCCTTGTATAATGATTCCCGTGCCATAACGAGTAAAGCAACGCTATAATTAGGTAGTCAACACGAAAATGGTAGTAACAATCACAGACAGTAATGATGGCACACGTATTCGGGAACGGGAATGACACAGTGCTATGCTTAGTTATATCACGATCACACTGTGATCAGCCACTTTAACAACCTCGGGGTTTCCAAAATTGTCGGGGCCGAGTCAGGCCCACCAATCAGAGTTCCTATGGCCACATGAATCGGACTTCGCACCGTGCCGAGCATATCTTCCATCTCTTCCTTGGGATTAAATCGTAACCTTTTCAACAGCACATATCTGACGGAAACAAATCAGGCTTTGCGGTTATCTTTTACTTTCCTCAACTCTTCACCACAGGTTTTCCCTGATTCTGTGTGATGGCGACGATAGCATCTTGTGCAACACAGCTTCCGAGCAGACCTGCCTATTCCTGCATACGATGTGCCCAGCGTAAAGTGAAGTATGTTTATTTTTAGTGTTTTGACTCTTAAACCATTTAGCTCTTTTCAGTCAAGATGCGCTGCATGCTGTATCTGATTTTCCAGTATTCCCGTGGTCCTTCAAAGATATCAAGCCATACTGCAGGGCACCTTGCAAGATATAGTGCTGGTTTCGTACGGTTACTGATCTGCTTATGAAGGTGTGATCGTCAGACGCCTTGTAACGCATGTGTTAGACACAGCGTTGAATGCGTCTATAACCCCTCGCATCCTCCTCGAAATAGGAACAGACGCCTCAAAACTCAAGTCCTGGCCGATCAGGTGAAACAGTATGAAGCACTACTTCGAGAGAAAGGCATCGACCCAGATCTAGTACAGCACGCTCCCGACTCCGAATTACGCCATAATTCTAGCAACATAGTCAATGTGATACCGAATGAAACATCGTCGGATGACCGCCCGGCTATTGAGGTCGACGCCACGCGATCTGTCAATAGGGCACAAGTGGTACAGTTTCCAGGACGCCTAAAATTCGTCGATAAGTAAGTCAGGCTTAAGTTACACCTATATATTTGACGTTGATCTTTAAAATAGCATTTTATGGACGAGAATAGTAGAAGAGGTGAGTGTTGTGAGGTCAAGTTGACTGAGTATGGTGACATGTTCACTAATACCGTCTTCCTTCAGCTGCATGATCCTCATAATGTCTTGGAAGAGACGTCAAATAATGCGAATGACCCAGACGCTTATGATGACTATTCGGGCTTTGTTATCGATGATCAGCCTAGGCATAACAACAAGGGCGTCCATCCACCACCGCAACGCATACTCCAGCTATGGCAGATTTTTGCGGAAAATATCGATCCATTAACAAAAGTGGTCCATGTCCCTACCTTGGGACCAGCAATCGAGAAAGCGGCAAAAAATACAGGGGCAATACCAAGGGAACTTGAGGCACTGATGTTTGCTATCTATAGTGCAGCGGTCATGTCCCTAACGGATGAGGAGTCCCTACAACGCCTGAATGAGTCTCGTAGGCCCCTCCTGACACGATATATATCCGCCACCAAAAGATCATTGCATCGGGCCAATATGCTAGGAACTACTAGCCTTGTTGTTCTCCAAGCATTCATCATTCATCTTTTGACAATACGCGACATATATCAACCCCGCGCTATTTGGTCTTTGACAGGTGTGGCCCTCCGTATTGCCCAAGGCATGAGACTAGAGCGCGATGGAGTGTATCTGGGCCTATCTCCCTTCGAGACCGAGATGAGGCGACGTGTCTGGTGGCAACTCAAGATGCACGACTTTCGTACAGCTGAGCTTTGCGGCATTGGCAAATTTCAAGATCTTCACACAGGTGCCAAGTACACAAATTGGCCAACCAACGTCAACGATGATCAGCTTTATCCGGGTATGACTTCACTTACCTCCGAGTCGGGCAAGTTGACAGATACAGCCTTCGTCTCATGGAAGTGTGAGCTTCTCAATTATGTATCACACCGTGTTGCAGATCTTCACCGACAAGGAAAGACATCCAGTCCATGGGACCCTCAAAAGCTGGAGAATGACTCTGAAGAGACGGATCAATCTTTCAGAGAATTTGAAGAGCTCCTCGAAGCCAAGTACTTACGCTACTGTGACCCCTCACAGCCATTGCATCTCGTGACGATGTTGATGGCACGAAGTTCCATTAACGTCATTCGCTTTATGTCGCATCACCCGAGAAGATGGGGTAGCAGAGAGCAAACGCCACCTTCTCAGCGTCAAATGGTCTGGGACATCTGTATCAATCTTCTCGAGCAGCATAACATGCTGCAGTCCAACCCATTTCTAAGGAAATTTGCGTGGTATGCACCATACTTTCAGCAATGGCATGCTATCATTCATATTCTCGACACCGTGCGAGCCGATCCACTCAAAGCAGGTGCCGATAAAGCATGGAAACATATAGAAAACGTCTATGAGTGCAACCCGGACCTCATCTCCGATATGAGAAAACAAATTCATGTAGCGGTAGGCGGGCTTTGCTTGAAAGCATACACCAACCGTGAATCCGCGCTGCGAAACAAGAACATGAGTCTCCCGCCAATACCACGCTTCATCGCACAACTACGCCAACAACACGAGGATGCCAAAGCTAGTAGGGAAGAACGACTAGCGAATGGCGTTCATCTTCAGACTAACTATCCGTTCAGCAATGATGTAGCGAGTAATTTCATCAATGGCGCGCGGCCGAGAGCGAAGGCAGGTAATACAGTCAATAATGTTACTGGAGGTATAACTTCGCAAGCAGGTCCAGCTCTTGGCTCACAGGAGGCTTTTGTTGGCCCTCAACCAACCGAGTTTGCGTTCGGTTTTAATGATGGTCAGATCGACCACATGATCGATTTTGATTTCACTCTAGATTTCATGCTGGATCAAGATTGTGGGGACGACAGTGCTACGCATACTATTAGTTGGGACCAGTGGGATTCTTGGCTTGCAAATTCTAACATGACACATCCCTTCTCGACAGACGAGGAGTTTATTGCGGACACCTGATTCCCGCAACGTTGCTAAGGGATCGTTGTCAGGGGCAAGCTAGACTGGTCTCATTGATTGATGGCAATAAGCCCAAGGCTTTCAAATTATCTACCTAGTAGTAATCATATTCTTTTTGTTGTTCAAAGGGCAAGAAGTAGGTAATCAACAGATAGTGAACACGGCAAGCACAGCGAGCTCGCTCCTACACGAATCGCTAAAGAATTGTATACTTGGTAGCCATCACAGGCCTGGATCTCTTCCGTCTCCCGCATTCCCCCCCATTTCAGCGTCATCCATAAACCCACGACGTCGAAATACATATATGTTCTACTCATGAGAGCCAGGCTCAACAGCTGTTTGGAGGCTTTCACCGGAAGAGGTGTACTACGATGAACAAGTGCGACGAGCTACTAAACATTCAAGGGGCATATTGACTCAAATTTGTATGTGACTACTTTAAATGAATGACCAGTCAATCCCCTTCTCATCTTCCTCCTCAGACGTCCACTAGAGCCTAGATATAAAAGCCAAAGGTTCGACGCCCACGAGCCTGGCCCAACGATAGCGCAGAAGCATTGTCGCCGGCACAGGTCTCGGTCCAACACGCCGTCCCAGCGATAGCGCAGAAGCATTGTCGCTGTCGAGTGGCGAAGACCTCGAAAGACAGCGTGAAAAAACGCAGATGGGGTATCATAGAAAAATGCAAAATAACCACTGATATAAAAAAACCACTCCCGATGCCATGCGTCTATAACCTGACAACCTCCTGTTTTCCCCTCCATGTCCTGTTTTTGTAACTTTTGGTTACTCCCATGAGGCGGGCCAAAAAGCGATAGCGCAGAAGCATTGTCGCCGGCAAACCGCACTCCAGTCCAATACGCCGTTTCCCAGCGATGGCGTAACAGCACTGTCGCCGTCGAGGAAGCTGGCCTCAGTCGAACCGCCCACCTGTCGCCTGTGAGTGAATCGAAGATGATGCCTGCCCTCGGATGAAAAGCATATTAAAACGCTAAATGGGGTATATGCGTTTGTAAAATGCGAGATGATCAAATAGTGGCTTAATAGCCGGGCGAAAATCGTATATAAGTTAAGCGTTCAATGGCAGGTTGAGCTGCCCGGGCAGCGACTGCTGCTAAGAAGTGAAGTGTTTCGACCACACATCCTGGTTCGATATGTTGAACATCAAGAATCAGGCTCCTCTGATTTTGTACGCCCTTAGTAGATCCTAGTGGTGCAGGTCTACTTCCTGTTCCACCACATTCGGCCAAAGCCGCGTTGCTGGAGCTCACGACGAGCTGCGCCGTCCTGGAAATCATCAACAGAGTCGACGGCAGAACTTCCGCTACTAATGATCTTGTGACTTGGCTTATTTCCGAAAAATTTGAGCAAAACAGTCATGACGAAGCTGCTTAGAATGCTGATGCAAAGTATTCCGATCATGACTAGGTTGCTCTTCCGGTATTTGTGTGGCCCCGGTGCAGAGTCCTCTGGCCAGCCTGTGTAAAGAGCGTACGTCGTTGTCACACTGCCGAGGTTGCCGAGCCCGGAAACAAGGGCAGACGCAGCAGCAACGCCGACTTCACCATGGCGTCTTTGGAAGATCTCGTTTGTCCACGTCATGCAGATGGGGACCGTAGGGCCCAGTCCGAAGCCGATCATGAGAAGTCCACCGTATCTGGCCCACGGGTTCGACAATGCAAAGGTGACTGTCAGTAACCCTGCAATTTGGATGCAGACCGCTGCGGAGAAGAAGAAAGGGCGATAGTGATGGAATCGATCAGAAATTGGCGTGACGAGAAGGATGGCAGCGAAATCCATCTGCGTTCAAGTGTCAGTAACAAGTATGTTCCTATATTGGACACTGACTTACTAGCCAGATAGGAGCGAAAAGCAGACTGATCTGAATCCCAGTGAAGCTTGAATTGATGGAAGCAATGATGACATTGCCATAGAGTTGGGTACCGATTCCGACACCAACAACGCCAAAGTACATCAATGTTAGGGGCCATAGCCGCCAGTCAATCAGGACATAGCCAAGGTCCTTGAGTGTCCAGGGGCGAGGGTGATACACTCTCTTCAAATCGTGGTAGTGAACGATGGCATCCTCTCCCTTGAGGGCTTCAGGAGTTGCTGGAAGCCATTTCATGAATCCGCTTTTGGTCCGCTCCTGTCCCGGTACGAGTGGCCGGTCAGGCAACCACCATAGTAGGACCACACCCAGTATTACAGCCAATAGACCATAGATCATAAACATCCATTGGAATCCTACCAGCCCGCCTAACCCGTCCATCTTCTGAAAGCCAGCTGATACAAGGCCGACAACCGCTGCTGAGATCTGGGCTGCCGAAAAGTACATGCCAATGCGCTTTCCAGTTCTTGATGGGGGATAGAAGAGTGTTAGGTAGTAAGCCATACCAGGCCACATACCAGCGATCACCACTCCGAGGAGAAACCGTAGTAGTCTGCTTGCTGTCAGTATGGTCAAATCACAGCTTTAACTTCGAAAAGGTGCGTACTTGACACTCCATGCTGCCTTGACGGCGGTAAAGCAGGTACCAATGACACCGACAGCAAAGACGATGCGAGCCATCCAGACCCGGGGGCTGAGCCTGCTCATGACCAAGTTTGAGGGACAGTCGAACAGAACGTAGGCCACATAGAACAACGTCAAAGCCGTCGAAGTATCCTTGGCAGTCAGATGTAGCACACTCATCAAGTCATGGCCGGCGGATTTGTTCATAGTTTGCGCTAGGCCAATGTTTGAACGGATGGCGGAACATAAGAAGTACAGCACCCAGAAAGCTGTCAAGTTAATTAGCTGGAAGTAGCTGTATAAATGATATGTATTCTTACCTGGGATGATGCGAAGATCAAGTTTCCTGAGTTACTTAGCATGAGCTAGAGAGAGAGAGGAGTGTTCAACGCACCTGTATACGGCTTCGACCCGTTCGACAGGGTAGTCTTCTTGATCACCCAGGCCTGCCACCTGGCGTTCTGGATCATGAGAAGTAGCATTGGTCTCTGCTAGGAACTTGGCATCCCCAACTGGAGTCTCTACATCTTGGTGAGCCATACTTCGACTAAGAAGCAATGGAGGTGCGTGCTAATAGTCTTTTCAAGCTACCGAACTCGGGCTTTTTAATCGGTGATGTTGTATCCTAGAGATTGTGATACCGTCCGAAGACTGGAAGCGATGATGGAGAAAGTATGTGAAAGAAACCCCTTGAGGTAAGAGTGGAAAGTGAAGGGGATGATAATATCCAAAGAAGGGTAGTAGTAGTAGATAAGAGGAAAATTCTCAGAAACCCGAGGCCCCAGGAGGAAAGCTATTCCATTTACGTAAGGCTCTCTTAGGTTGAGCTGCTAAGGCGGTTCAACAAAACCTTCCCATCCTTTTAGCGATCATAACGCTGAAAGTTGTACTCCAACCACTTTTAGCGCACTGGGGCGCTCGTTGTTATGACATTAACCCCACTGTAGCCCCTAAATAACGCCGCACACGGATATGTCATCGAAAGAGTCATCTCTTGAAGCCGATGATAGCCCTCCTAAACTCTCGAGTGTGCACTGGATTAGTGTCGCCAATGAGGATGACAACTGTATCATGTATTTTGCATCACAGCGAAGGGAAGTCTGCTAGTTTTGTGTAGAGGTTCGGAAAAGACCTTTTATTTGAGCCTTGAGGAGTGTTTGTTTCCAATGACTTCATGCCTGTGAAAGCTCTCGAATTACAGGCAAGTTGGTTCTTGATGCCTCTATCTCGTGAAGTGTTGCTGTCTCAAAAACTCTTGCACTCCTCTGCATGTGGCAACATGCTTAAGGAGCTCACGCTTTGACCAGCTCTTCCATTCTCTCCATCCCATGTCGTCAATTATCAGCTCATGATGAGGCTTCGACACGGCATTTAATTTCTTGTTCATGAACCTACATCCCTCGCACCAGTATTCGGCATCCACGGTGCGATCAGGATGCATATGTGGAAATCTCATCGAAGGTCCGACATAGTAAACACTACTTGGGGCAACGAGCTCCTTCTGCTTGATTGAGGCATCGCCCAATTCCACCCGCCAGAGGAACTCGCGATCCTTGGCATCTAACTCATCGCGTCTCAGCACTCGAGAATCTATTCCACGCCAATCTTCACATAAGAGACCGATCCGGCGGACAAGCTCGACACTGACGACTTTTTTGCGGCGTCCAGAAGCTTTCCTGACGTGCATTGGTAGCATAGTGGGAACCATTTTCATTCTCTTCTGAGGGACCCTGTAGATGGCCTGCGCATCGTCCGCAGGCATCACGCGAAAGCGTCTGGCGCGGTGCAAGCAGTTGAGGCAGGCACGTTCACAGGTCGGAAGGAAGAGGAAAGCGCCGGATTGGTGACAACTCGCGCAATTTTCAGACTGTAAGGTAGAATAAAGGTCCTCAACGTTAAGATTTCTCGTCAGATTCGTCTTTTTTAAAACGACAAGTGTTTGAGACGCATGCTTGAAGAGGTCTCCAGCCATCGGCATTGATTCAACCAACTCTTTTGTGCGGAGTGATACAGCCCAAAGACTGCAGAGACTGGGAAGGTCGAACGCGAGCTCCTCTATCACCCGCAACAGCGTCTCATTGGGAAGCCTGTCGAGGTCTCCGGTTGAAGATAGAGGATTGCGACTCAACGTGGTGTGCTTGACGCCTGTTTCCTCGACGATATCATCCCAGCCGTCTGGTGAGCTTCGTGCCAAACGGCTCATGATTGTGTCTATTGACCATCTTTGAAGAACTGATACTACCTCTGGTATATCCGCCATTGCCGTGGCGGTGTGCTCGAATTGCGAAAATGTTAGATTTTTGTGAGGTGCGTTTGAAGGTTTTCCTTCGTAAAGAAAAGTATGGAAAAATAACTTATATCAAGACAACGAGTATGGTCTTGACAGGATAGCCTTCTGCCCCAGGATGGGTTCACACAAGTCGGCCCGTGGTTCCCGGTGAAACTCAGGATACATCGAAAACATACCCACGGTTGCAACGCACAGTCATTACGTGAAGACACAAATATGAGGCGGCGGATATTATCATAAGTGATAAACGTCTGGATGTGGAAATCACCGCGTAGTGTTCTGAGATGTGAAGCCAAGAGTAGGCAGCAACATGCTTGCTCAAACTCTACCTCAAGAAATTGGCAGATCATTTTTTGGGAGGTGCATTGTGCTTTGGATTTTTGCAGATCATGACACTTCACGAGCTTAAATGGCCTGCATTGAGTTGAACTTTACCATACCTAGACATCTAAGCTGTCAATTCTTGGGGTATTGGATCACTGGCGCCGTGTTCTTGCGGATAAGTGCAGGTACGGGAAAGGGATTTGAAGGAATGGAGATGCACAAGCCTGAGGCTGCAAGGTTGCAATTCTGGATGGAGTTTCAACCTCATATTTCGGGACACAAGATGCAGAGGTGCCTGGGTTGTGTCTCCCCTCTTTCCCCTCCAGATTAGCAACCCCATCGTCATTTCAAAAATCTTCCTGCATCGTTTGCGACAAAGACCAGCCTCTTTTCCCTTTCGTTCGATCAATTGCAACGATGAAGAGAGGGTTCGCCTGGCATTAACTGCAATGTTCATTTGAGCATCAGTGACGATTTGGCTGTTCTGCCTCGTATATGATGAAAGTCTTATCAACTGTCTTGGACCCATTATCTCTTGCTTCCTCTTCCCGTTTGCTATTGGTACCGTGTCCTCAGCTGGCCGAATCAATAACCACCAAAACATGCCATTCAATTGCTTGCGACGATGTCAGAAATGCATCGTCACGCTTGGTTGAACTGCCTGAATGGTCTCATGAGAAGGAAAATTGTCCTCTATGGCCATATCTGGTATCCAGAAGCTCACCACGAAGTCGCAAGACCTAGTTTGGCTGTATACGACAGACGGCTTCTCTTCCTACTGAGCTTCTTCACCGCAGGAGCTGTCTTCAATCACCCAATCTACTACGCGATATCGGCCATCTTGAACTAGGCGATCTTGCTATTCTCGGAGTGCACCTGACTCACCTTGGTCACCGTGTCACGCTTCCAAGTGTGCAAGTACCAGCTATTAGGCAGATTCGATAGTCGCATATTTCTAATTTTCGCTGCCAGAGGACGCCAAGACCCGGGAGAGGTTGTTGCCTTCATGTGTTGGCATGGGTGAGGATTGCTTCGCACTAGCGCAAGTTCTACCTCCAGCTTGAGCACCGACGCATATAGGGCTATTACTCAGTCACCCAGGTGTAGGATCGTTTCTGCTGCGTCTGACTGAACGCCCAATTCGAGCAAAGGCGCACAAGGCGGTTACAATGACAACAACAGAAACTGGCATTTCTGAGCTCATCAACCGCTTGCAGGCAAGAACACAGCCTGGCCGACCAGAGGACACGGCAAGTGCTTTATCTGCGTGATCTCAGCTTGAAGCCAAGTTGGGACGCATACACTCCTCTTGAAACTAGGAGGGCTTCGATCATGCTAGCGGTGACTCCATTAACAGGATGGATTTGATTTTCAAGGTTCGGTCTGATGACGCAAATGCATTTGACCATGAATCTTATTGCAATATCCCATCTCTTTTTGCATGGCGAACGGTGGAAAGCTCTGGCGGACACTTCATGGATGTCTTGTTTTATGTGAAAGGTGCCCTGACTTGTGGCAAGAGGCTCATGGTCTTGGAATTGTATGGCAAGTGCCTTGCAAGACGAAGTTCTTCAGATGGCTGGTGGTGGCCTCACGCCGCTGGAACAAGTGGCTTCAGTGGAATCTCGGAGAGGACTACACCTGGAGATGGCAGTGTAGCCTAATGGTGGTTGGTCCTAGATATTGTGACTACTGACCGGAGAGCCTAGCCGGAGCGTGTCATAATCGCGTTTGAGTGGTGTGCAACAGCGGATTTGCCTCTTTGTGGTTGGCAGCCCTGCCTGGATAGGCTGGTCTGAGCAGAGGTGAGTCACCCATCGATTGCCTGCGTTCCTTATATCCTTGCCTCGAGCCCTGCCGAGGAGCATCTCGAGTTCTCTGCCTAGTCTCGGAATTGTACTAATAGAAGCTGCAGCCGCCTCGACAGCTGCACCAGCTGTTCTTGTTATGATGGGTTAAGAAGAAAGAGAGAGACAAGACCAAAGAGCATCGACTGGCACTGGCAGACCACCCATCCACTCAGAAGTGAGTTCCCCAGCTTCCATCCAATCCAATCTGCAGGCAGACAGCAACCAGGCTTCTTCGCACCGGGGGCGAGTGGGGCGGGGCTCCAGGCCTTGGCTTTGTCATTTGCACGTGACATAGTTTTCAAGGCTTGGAGGGTGTCGGCCCTGGAAGAACCCATTGTTCCAGCCGCCGCCCATTGCCCGGCTTGTTCGGTCGCGACTTCTCGACTGATGACAAAGCCCCCTGCGTGTCCCTATTGTGGCTTAGCTTTGTTGCCTGCATTTTCGTCCACAGATTTCAGGCTCTGACATCCCATGCTGCTGCCAGGTCCAGCCTCTGAACACTCACTTTCAGCCCACTTCGCCATAAAGCTGTCGAACTTGCGTGCCTCGAGCACCCGAATTCTGTTTCCTACCTTCCAACCAAAATCCCCAGCTGTCATAGGGATCCCGAGCCTCGTCGACCCGAGTATCGAGTCCCTCACAGCCTCGTCATAACTGGTCTCCTATTACGCTTAACCCGCATATTCTACACACACCCCGCTAAGTGTCGCGCTTCGCGACCTTGGTCGACAAGATGAGCGTCTCCTACGAGCCACGGAACTTCATCCACGACGGTGCTTATGCGCCTGTCGGTGAACATGATCATACGACCGTCTCCCTCGATCGCTTTTCCGATCCAGATGTCGCCGACCTCGCTGCAGTCGCCGCTGGCACTTACACAGTGGGCGGCGACGTCACATCCCCTTTCGCCGATACCGAACCTCGACTTGATCTTGGCCCCCCAGCCCCAGTGAAGGAGGACTCTCCTTTACCTGCGCAAACCCCATCGCTTGCTCCTGCTCCGCGCATTAAGCCCATCCCAAAGCCAGACCGTCCGGTAACTAGGACAATGGACGGAAAGTTCTTCTGCAGCAACCCAAACTGCACTGAAGATGTCAGGGAGTTTCAGCGAAAATGCGAGTGGAGGTAGGATGCTTGTTTCCTAGCTGTTGTTGATAATATGCTGACTTTCATATTCTAGCAAGCACATGGACAAGCATGACCGTCCTTACAAATGCACCGCGGATGGCTGTGAGAAGCTTCCTGGATTTACGTACTCAGGCGGTCTTTTGCGACATGAGCGTGAAGTTCACGGCAAGCATGGTGGCCCGAAGAATCCACTGCATTGCCCTCACCCCAACTGCAAGCGGCATAGCGGCAAGGGCTTCTCTCGCCAGGAGAATCTGGCTGAACACCTGCGGCGTGTACATACGGGTAACGGCAACCCTTCTGGCGGCGAGGAGACCGATGATGCAGTGAGCCTTGATACGCCTGCGACTACTGGAGGAAAGCGGAAGCGGGGCGAAGGGGAGGAACTCGTGGATCTGCGAGAAGAGGTTAAGCGTGTGCGTCGTGAGAATGAGGAGCTTCGAAAGCAGGTGGACAACCAGAATCGCCAAACTACAGTCATGATGCAACAGATTCAACAACTCCGACAAGAGCAAGAAGCACTGCGCCTCGGCCCTACCGCGAATTTGCTATAGGATGGCACGACGCAGGGACAGACGACTCCGGCAGCCTATTACATCTCTCCCCCAAGGCATAATGCCTTGCCCCTCTCCAAGCAGGCCTTGACATCCGGAGCGTCTTTAGAAGGAATTACTGTTCTTCCCTCACCAACTGCGCAGGTTCGGCCCGGCACTGCCCCTCCGATGGCTGGGTCTTTTGTGCGTTCCATGCCCTGGTCCACCCATCCCCAGGAGTCTATTCCGATGGCGAATGGGCTGTTGTACTGCAACATGCCTGTGAACCCGGATGTATAAACATCAAACTTTGCAATCTTTTTCTGATTAATGGTCGAAGGCCATCGTCCATTCTCAAATACTTCTTTGTTTCCCCTGTTTTAGCTCGGAATACCCCTCTCTGCGCCTTTTCGGTGTACAGGCATAGGTACATGGTCACGATGACGATGCATGGACGAGGAGTTAGGGGCTACTGAAGCGATTGTAGCAACTTTTATTGCTTTGGATTTGAGCGGCGTTTTTGGTATGGCAATATCGCATTTGTGCATGACGGCGCACAGGGGGTTAAGGTATCCCCCCCTTTGGTTGATTCCAGATGTCTTGTCGACTGGATGAGAAATCTCCCCCACCCAAGACTTGGCCTCTAGTGCGGTTCTCGCCGCCTTGATGTTCTTACGTCTTACGATATCCTCTCATCTGCAGGCATAGGCCCAGCGAGGCGACGAAATACTTGTAATAGACTACTAGCGCATGAGCTTAGTAAATATCAAGATCACTTTGAATTACACTATGATGTGTGATCTTGTCTCGCATTGATCCTCGACAATCAGAAACACTAAGCCAGCCTAACCCAATGGCGACTGTAGAGATACGAACGACCGAGATCAATTCCTGGTGCCTAGTCCATCTCATGCAAGATGACGCCTCCTTAGAACGCCGCCGCGAGAACACGTGCATACCATTCGAGAACAACTCCCGAGTGACTTTAGATCAATCACTTTGCGGGACAAATAATAGCAAAAACAACCTGCCAAAGATGGAATACTCCACATACCCGTCCTCTCACCCCCTTCTCCTCTAGGATGGACCACGTAAGAGACAGAAGCTCCACTCTCCTTAAAAGTCCATGGGCTCATGGTTGTGCGGGTGACATCCATTAGGGTGATACCTCACCTCAAAGATGTTTGTGTTCTGGCCCGTCTCGCCGAGGATGAAGCCGAACTGGCAGCCGGTCTTCTTGCTGGTGCGCTTGCGGTACGGCTTGCGCAGCTGGCCCGTCTTGGTGCGGATGAGCGTCTCGCCGTTCTCGTCGGTCGTCTTGTAGCGGGCCTCGCCGCCGAGGGCGCAGCGGATGGCCACGCGCACGCGCTCACCCGGTTTCTGGGTGCTGCGCAGCGTCGCGCACTTGTAGCCGTGCTCCTTGGCCCACAGGTTCAGGTTGTCCAGCAGGCCCTCGAGCGGCTTCTTGGCCCCGAAGTTGGGCCGGAACTGCATCCCCGGCGGCGGGTACGCCATGTCGGGCGGCTCGCGGTCGTCGTCGTCGTCCTCCTCCTCGGACCCCTCGAGCGCAAGCTGCAGTCGCTCCTCGGCGTACGCGACCTCCTGCTGCAGCGTGTCCACGCGCGCCTGCGCCCGGTCGTTGAGCTCCTGCTGCCGGTTGAGCATGAGCTGGGTCAACTCCAGCAGCTTGGCGACATTGGACTCGAGCCGCTCGAAGCGGCGCGCGTCGATAGTAACCTGCCGCTCGCCAGCCTGTTGCTGTTGCTGCTGCGGTGTGCCCGGCAGCGGTTGCTGGCCAAGCTGCTGCATCTGATGCTGCGAAACGCGGTCCATTTTACGGACTGCGATGGTGCGCTTTCCTCGCCCTTCGATACGGGTCTCACTTCCACCTATTTGCTTCCCCACAGCACCGTTGATGTTGATCTGCCGAGATGTCTTAGCTCCATCTTCATATACATTACATATGATCTATGACTTACTCTGGAATAGAGATGAGTTTAGCGATGCTCGTCCCGCGCTCGGCAAGAGAATTGCCTCTTGTTATGTTTGCGCAAGCGATGAGAGTGAGAGGTGGTGTGAACACGAGCCGGTGCAAAATAAAATTTGCGCACGGGAGGGGAGCTGAGTGATTACTGTGGTAGGTGTATTTAGCTACGTGTACCGCTCGCGTTTCGGCGCGGGGCTAGAGGTAGCTCTCCCAAGCGCTACTGCCGCACTTTACGGCATGCTCCAGCAGGTAGGTAAGCTAATTAAATGGGACAACGTATTCTGCACAGGGTGTGCGCGAAATTACTGGTTATTGCCACACCCGAAGCTCGGAAATGACACTTCCTCCGAGGTGAATTTCTTTACTGCGTGTGACCAGATTGAACTTCATCATTTTTTGGTAGTCTATCGTCAGACAATCAATGTCTCATCCAACTAACGTCTCTTGCGGTATTATACACAGTTGATCCCTGGTATCAGTCACCATGATTAACGGCCATGCTCTGTCTTCGATGACTGCCACAACTAAGCCCCCTAAACCTCGAATATCTCTCCAAAGCCTTCACTACTTCCATGTCTTGACTCCACAAGATCCAATCTGTAACCCTCCCAGCTCTTGAGACCTCTCTTGATTTCCTTGATGCGTTCAATGCGCTTCTTAGCATCCTCCTCCTGAGCTTTGCGGAATGCCTCCTCGTCGAACTCCATGTCGTCGTCCTCAAGCAAGCCCTCGTGGTCACTTCCGTGACTGGGCCCACCACCAGCTAGGGCATTGAGTCCGCTAGTGAAGAAATCCGTAATTCCACCGCCTCCTTTCCTGAGACTTGGCGATAGCAAGCCACCGCCGAGATCAACATCTGTGAATTGGCCACTGGGACTGGTATCGTCCGGACCAACTTGCATCTCCTTTCTCCGCTCGTGCCAGATACCGCGTCTAAGATCGTGGTTCTCCGTTTCCAGCTCCCGGACCTTCTTTTCCAGCCGTAGCCGCTCTTCATTCTCAAGCTCATCCAGATGGTCGTCATCTGTGCCACCACGGTCATGGGCGTCGCTCTTGCGCAGCTTGACGACCTCGCTTCTTAGATCTGCCAGCTCCTTGTCTGCCTTCTCCTTGTCCTTTCGGAGCGTTTGCATCCTCGCGTCTTGCTCCTTGTGCAGCGTCGTCAACGTCGCAACCTTCTTCTCGAGGCCCTCCGCCTTCTTCTGTAGCTCGTCCCGCGCAGTGCCCACCTCCTCGCGCTCGCGCTCCAGCGTCCTCAGCTTCGTCTCCGCACTGACACGCTCACTGCTCTCCTTGACTGCTTTGGCCGATGTGCGCTCCAGGTTGCCCTTCAAGTCGGCTAGCTCGCGCTGCGCGAGCGCGGCGGCCTTCTCTGAGCGGGCGAGCTTCTCCTCTAGCGCGGTGACCTGCTCCGAGTCGCCAGCACCGCTCGTCGAGATGGCAAGCCGTTCCACTTGTGCGCGCAGGCGAGACATCTCCAGCTCCATGGTCTCGATGGTGTTGGATTTTGACTGAAGCTGTGCCTCGAGCTCGGAGCTGGGAGGGCTGCTCATGGAGATGGACGGCGAGGATCCATGCCGAGTCGCGCTGCTGCGGGAGACCTGTGCGTGGAGCTGCGAGTTTTGGCGTTGAAGAGCTGCAAGCTCGTTCTTCTATAGACGTGTTAGTCGCCGACTCAAAGAGATATCCGTGTTTGACCAAGTCCGTACCAGCTTCTCGACCTCAGAACCGCCGGACGCCTTGCCCTCTGCCTCCCTGAGATCGGCCAGCTCCTCTTCCATCTTCCGCCATCTCGTCTCAGCAGCGACCAGGCGCTTGACCTCCTTCTCGAGCTCTTCTATCCGCGCAACCTGCTTGCGGTAGATCTCTGGCGCAGTATCGCCCTCTGGGATCGTCAATCCCGGCGACAGAGGGCCCGGCGCGGAGATGGATCCAGCGCGGAAGGACTTGGACCTCGTCTTGGACTGTTGTGATAAAGACGGGCCGGCGGACGGCGACGCGGGCGTCGGTTCCGGCTCTGCCTCCGCCTCCTCGGGGGCATCGTTCACGGGCGGCTTTTCGTCGGCAGCAGAAGGCTCATCGGCCACTGCGCTGCTGCTCTCGGGCGTCTCGGCCTTCGCGTCGGCAGATGTGTCCTTCTTTGCGGCAGCCTGCTTGGCCTTTTGCTTCTTCATCTGCTCGACCTTCTTCCTCGCCGCAGCGAGCTTCTCCTTCTTCGCCTTTTCGTCTTCGGGCATGTTGGCGCGTTTGTGTGCAACTAATCAATGATTCTGAACAGCGGGAGCTGTATTTGACAGTTGGCAATTCAGGATGGCGCGTTCAGTTCAATGTCTGGTGAGAAAGCTTGCGGGTATGATTCCTCTGGTATGAAGGATCGCAGGGGCCAGCTTGGAAGCGTGACGAGCCTCGAAAGCATAGCTGGCATTTTAGTGCCTGTAGGTCTGGCAGGGATGGTCCGTCCAAGCCAGCCGCAGGGGCGCGCCATTGGTGAGTGCTATCAGCCCCCCAATTGTGGGATGACCGTCGCTAGCGGCAAATCCACCATGAGCTTCTCGGATTTCGTCATTGTAGCCTGTTGAGAGGCTCGCTGAGGCCACGAGACGCCTGCAGCTTTTACTGCTCTGTCACTCTCTTCAGGATGGTCGTAGCAGGGCAATTGATCACTTCATAAGCTTTGGATTCAAGGGGCACAACGCCTACAGGCCTTTTCTCGACGGAAACACCTTATCGCATCGACTGTACGGCGACCCCGCCATCGAGATACGGTGCCGACCCGAACCCCCTCCCGCCGACGCAGGTGTAGCCCTACCTATGCTACCACGAGCGAATTTCCCTCTCATCAGCTCATAATTCGAAAGCCACGATACCTCCTGATTTCTATTATCGGTTCAGATGTCCTTGCATCTTGCGGCGCTATAAACACTCTGTCTCCTCGACATCACCGTCCACCACCGGCCCAACAATGGCCAGCCTCCCCGCACAACACCCCCGCCTGGCGCTACACCTCACCGACCGCGCCCTCACCCCGATCATCTCCTCCGGCAACCCGACCACCTCCCACAGCTCGTCCTCCCAGTCCCAGTCCCAGCAGCAGAAGCAAAAGCAGCAGCAGCAGCAGCAGCAGCTCGCCGCGCTGAGCGCCCTCTCCACCACCGCCCTCACGGCCTACGACGCCGCCAAGCGCCTCGACATGGGCAGCCCCCTGCGCGTGGTCGTCGAGCACGGCCCCGTGGCCCCTACAGACGACCACGGCGATGGCGGGGGCGGCCCGCTGGTCCTGCAGAGCTTCATGTGCCCCATGAGCCTGGCGCTCGGCCCCACGGGGCGCGGGCGGCGCGGCAGCGACAGCGACGGGAGCCTCGACACGGCGGTCACGCCCACGGAAGGCGGCGGCGGCGGCGGCAGCGGCGGCGCACATACTCCGGAGGCGGGCGCAAGTGCCGTCAACGGGACATCGAGCCGCGGGGCAGAAGGCAGCTCGAGACAGGTGCTGGGCAGCGCGGTCATCGACGACGAGGATGACGAGGACGACGAAGACGACGGCGCGAACCATCCGCCCATGCTGATAGGCGTCGTGGTGGCGCCGGGCGCGGACGATGCATCGGAGGCGAGGAGGGCGGCCGGGCGGCTGGAGAGGCTGGCGCGGGTGTTTCAGACGGAGTGGGTTGCGGAGCAGAGGCGGGAAGATGACGGGATTGAGTGAGGAGCTCCAGGGTCAGGGGCATGGCGTGATGGGGGGCGTAATTCAGTACGGCTGGCTGAAGAAGACTCCGGGTGCCTGGAAACGAGAATGCAAAACTGGGGAGAAATATTACTAGGGAGGTTGCAGAGCGACAAAAGCTGCCACAGGGCTAATTCGGCCTGGCATATCTCGAAGCCGTCAAGACGACACGATAATTCGCACATGAAAAGCGCCAGGCTGCTCGTTGCAGCTGTAATCACAGAGGATAAGGCATCACAAAACGGGCAGGATGAATAATGAGCAAGGTAGTGGATCACAAGTACTTTATTTTATGATACTATTCACCCAATCCTTGAACGGACACGATCTATCTAGTTGCCCCATTCCTAAATCCGAGAAAATCGCCTTTCGGCGCATCATCAAAGCCAAATCTTTATTCCTGTTCCCCTTACAAAAGCTGCTGGAAAGCACGGTTGATCGGTGACCGGATGTTGGGGACGTTCTTCCAGAAGTCGACGGTGGCGACAGCACGCTTGGCAATGCCCTCAGGAGTGAACTCGAACTTCTGTAGTGGTTGTTAGTAAAATGTACTCGCAAATAAATTACA
>NW_006921021.1:0-1233 GCF_000392275.1 Phaeoacremonium minimum UCRPA7
TTAATATAAAGAAAAAGAAAAAGAAAAACCAAAAAAAAAAAAGTTAGAATATTCTCTACCAATATAGCTAACATTAAAAAAGTATTGTCAGTAAAGAAAAAAAGGGATCCTAAAACAAAACTATCATCCTAATATAAAGAATATATAAAAGTGTTTAATAAAGATAAAGCTAATCAGCTATCGTCTTATCATTCTAAAATCGACCATTTGATATTACTTTAATAAGATAATAAAGGATAAAAAAAGGTCGTCCTATAAAAGCCACTATACAGTATATCTCGTAAAGAATTACTAATTCTTAGGAAAATACTAACTAAACTACTTAATAAATAGTTCATTCATACTAACAATTTGCCTACGTTAGCACCTATGCTTTTCGTATATAAGCCAGATGATAGACTATAATTCTATATAAACTATAAGGGTTTAAATACTATTATAAGAAAGAATCGATATCCTCTACCGCTAATCATAGAAACGCTAAAATCATTATCAAAAGCCAAATAGCTAATAAAGCTTAACATAATCATAGCCTTCTATAAGATTAGAGTCAAAGATAAAAATAAATAAAAGACTATATTTAGGATATACTATAACCTTTATAAATAGCTTATCATACTATTTAGGTTAATAGGTATATTTACTATATTTTAACAATATATCAATTATACTCTTTGAAAGTATCTAAACGAATTCTACTCTATTTATATCGATAATATATTAATTTATTTAGATGACAACTTAGATAATTATCAAAGAAAAGTCAAGCTAATATTAGAGAAACTTTAAATAGTAGGCTTATATATCAATATCAATAAGTATAAATTTAAAACTAAGCAAGTAAAATATTTAAACTTTATTATCAAAGCTAAAGAAAGAATATAAGTAGATCCTAACAAAGTTAAAGCTATTTAAGTATAAGAAAACTCTAAGTTAGTCAGAAGAGTATAAATGTTTATAAGATTTACAAATTATTATAGAAAATTTGTTTTAATATTCTTAAAGATAGTAGGACCATTAACAGCCTTAACAAAGAAAGATATAAAGTTTAAATAAATAATAAAGTGTTAGAAAGTATTCAATATACTAAAAGCTAAGCTAATTAGTACTCTCTTATTAACATAATAAAACCTTAATCAAAAAACAGTTGGAAAGATAGATTCATCAGAATATATGATAGAAGAAGCCTTATTATAAAAAGGTTCTAAAAAAATATATTATCTTATAATATTC
>NW_006921022.1:0-12058 GCF_000392275.1 Phaeoacremonium minimum UCRPA7
AATAATAGTAGCTATTATCCTTACTATCGATGTTTTAGAGTTTGATTATAAGGCTAACTATGATAAAATAAGAAATAATGATTATAACGACTATAACTTAAACTTTGATAGACTTTAAAAGATTTTATTAAATTTTAAAGACTTTAAAGACTTTATTAGACTTAAGATAATGCTAAAATAATATATTAAAATATTAAGCAAAACCACTATAATACTCTACTACTTTAGTAGATAAAACTTTATTATATAAATAAACAAGCTATAGCTACCGCTATATACTTTAACAACTAGTAGGGCTTAGACTTACTAGCGTAAGTAAAAATGATTTAAAGAATATTTTGTTAAGGATGGTACTAACGCTAGCCTTTAATAAGCATCCTATCTAACAAAAAGATAAGAAGAATTTTATTAATTAAAAAAGAAAGAGTAAAATAAGAATCGATAATACTTTTAATCAATATTAAGAATACTAAAAAAGCTAAAGATTAAACCGATTTCTAACAATAAGCGACAAAACATATATATATAATATATTATCACTAAAGAAAAGAAGATAGTTTAAATCTAACAATATATTTTTAAATTTGTAAGCTTTATTTAATAAACTGAATAGAAATCAATCTTATTTGTCTAATCATTAAAGCTTTTTATCGATTATCTTTATAAGGTATTAATAGAATCAATTTAGATTAGATCTTAAGCTTTTTATATTGTCATCTATATTGGTAGTGTTGATACCATTCAAAGGCTTTTAACTATTAGATTCTTTAGACGATATATCATTAGCATCAGACTCTACTATAGGTTTTTAAGATGATAATAAGTCTGATCATAATATTAAAGGAAAGTATAGTTTGAAATTCTATCAAATGTTTAAGTCTGATGCTATAGAAGCTTTTTAGTTTAATAGTTAGAATGTTATCAAATTCTTTTGCTATTAGGAAGATATAGCTAAAGACTATAAACTCTCTAAAGATCGATAGGTTTGATAGATATACTTATACTATACTAAGGAAGCGAAATTGATTATAAAATAAATCGCTAAATTGGCTATAAGGAAGGAGGCTAAGAATTGTCTTATTTATATGAAAGAGGAATTATACGAACGTTTTCAAGCCTTTAATAAGAAGATAATATATAATTATACTATAAATCTAATCATCTTTCTCCAAAAGCTTTTACCTAGTGATTTAAGTAGCTTAAGCAATAATGTTTTTAAATTTGAAAATCTGCTTGCCTATAATAATATCCTAAAAACAAATAAGCAATATATATACCAATTCTTTACAATTCTTTTTTTCGACTATTAGTTAAGAATTTAAAATAAGCTAAATATCTTTTTTAATAAAGTATAAGATATATTATATGATTAGATCTGTCAGATACTTTAGAAAATCCTAAAGGATGATATTAGAAGGATAGTGGTTGCTTTAGGAAGGTATATCTTACCGTACCTACAGTCCTATATAGCTACCACTCCTTTTAGTTACTTTTCTACTATAATTAGCACTTTAAGAGCCTCTTTAAGTGAATAGTATAGTGATTACTTATAGCTGTAAGTTCTATACTTTGCTAAGGCTTAATTATAAGTATAAACACTACCGTCTATAGAAACTATTATAACCTTCGAATTAGCCGATATAATGGCTATATTAAAAATCTAACGTTAGGAAATTAAAGCTTTAAAGACTAAAGTAATCAATATAAAGAGTGGTAGGTAAGTGATTAGTATAGTTTTAAACTATCATAAAGTAGCTTGTTATTTTTCGCTATATTCTTATACTACTATACCTACCTACTATATGCCGTCTAAACAGATTGATTCATCTTAATAAGTATATGATTCTTTTTATAAAGGAGCCTAATATAGGTAAGGTAGATATAGCCAATAACAATGTCTAATAAGTAAAGTAAAGTGCTTCTACTATAGGAAACTAAGAGAGCGAATAAATAATTATAATAAATATTATAATGATTAGCTTTATAAGATCTATTATTATGATAGTAATATATAATTATTCTTTCCTAAAAGGTCTATAGATGTTAGAAATACTTTGAATATTCTTAAGATACTGACAAAGTAATAGAGAAAGAAAGGAAAGATAAGAAACATTATATATTCTTAGCTTACCTAATATATATCCCTACCTAACACTATTATCCTACGACAGATAATCAAAAGAGATAATCTACCAAACATATATATTAGTATAAAATATCTGACAATATCTGATAATATAATTGACAAAGAAATATAATCTACTAAGAAACTATCGTTAGGCTAGAAGGCTAAAATCATCCTTTAAGGTAAAAGTATTATTACTTAACAAACTAATCAAAAATTAGAGAGGAATATACCAACTATCCTACAACAAATAAGGATAGAAGAAATTGAATAAGCTATATATATTAACATAAAAGTATAATTTATCGTCGACTATAATAGTAGACTTTCTTTCGCTATAGACTCAACGATCTAAAGCTTTATATAAATAAAGTATAATCAATATAATTCTATATCTTCTTTTCTAATAATTGATTTATTTGCTTTTAAGGATAAATAAATACTACTTTTATCGTTCGCTTAAATCGTTAAAAAGCGTAAGATTAAGTATAATATATCATTATAAATCGTCGAAATTAACGATATAATAGCTAATATAGTAGGAGAGGATAAGATAAAGGTTAATTAGCTTTTAGATAATAATAAAAATCGAAATAAAAGTGAATTAAGGAAAATAAGGCTATAACTAAATTTAAAAAAAATAAAGGAAAATTTTTCGGAAGATTATAATAGTTCTTTCAGATCTAGCTTTAGTGTTAGCTTTAGCTATATTAATTCTAACCTTTTAACTAAGGTAGGAAAGAATGACTTTACGACAATTATAACATTTGATAAGGATATAAAATCAATAGAGAATATTAAGGAAGAGTTAAGGAAGGAAATTAGCTAAGAAAAAGTAGGAAGTAAAGTATAAAAAACAAAAATTATGTTGGCACTATAAACATAAGAATAACTTATAGAAAGACTTTTAAGTAAATTGCTTATAGCTACTATTAAGATATTAAGTGCCAATCTTCTGCTTTTAAGTATATAATTAGCAATAAAATTCTTTTAGCTAGTAGAAGATATAAAAGATAAAGTAGTAGAAATAAAGATTCTGCCAAAAATGACGATAGAAGAAGTAGAAAGTAGTAACTTATATACTTTCTTAACTGTCTAAAAAGTCGATTTGAAAGATTATCAAAAGAATTTGTTTAATATACTAACGTTAGCTATAGTTTATAAGAAGGAAGAATCAATTTAAATCTTATTTTAATATATAACCTTATAATCGTTATCAACTTAGATTAACGTTTTATTAAAGATGATTATATGATTAGGAGAAGAGTATTAAGAAAGTAATATCTTTTAAGCTATAATTGATAGTAGATTGTAAGTTAATACTTTTCTATATAAAGTATAGAAAGCGATAGGTTTATTATTATATAAGATAAGTATAACTTTGAAAAGGATTTATACTAAAGAAATACCTTTCTTTAAAAAAGTAGTTATAAACATTTATCTAGTAGCTAATCTATGTTAATAAGCTTATTTCTTTATCTTATTATTATTCAAATCTATTGATAAAATCTTATTAAATATATCCTTTATTATTGATATAAAGTTTTCATATAAGTATGATTTATCATCTAGGTATATTTTTAGCTAAATTATATTAAAAGGTAAAATCAAAGTTTAAATACTTATTACTATCATTAATCAGTCTTTAAAAGCTTTGCTAGTACTTTTAAAAGACTAAGTATCAACTTAAAAAATGTCTTTAATATAGTCATACTTAAGGAAGGGAAAGTGTTAGTTAAAGAAGTAGTAAAGGGAAATATATTAGAAATCGTCAAAATTATAATTAACTTAGTTGTCAACCTACTTGTCAGATATATATAGGAAGAGACTCTAAGTAAGAAAAGAAAGATTGATTAGTTGCTAAAGAGTATATATAAACAATATAAACCAACCAAAAATTGAATATATATTAAACTATTTTAACGAATCAAAAGGTTTAATATAAGAAAGACTAAGACCATTATAAAGAAACTATTAAAGATACTAACGATTATAATGAAAGAAACGGTTGGAATTTATATAATATATAAAAGAAAGATATAAAAAGTATAATCTATAGATAATTTACTGTCTAATGGTTTGTTATCAGAAGGCGATTTATATTAAAGGTAGAAAAGATAGGATAAAGTAAAGAATCGAATTAAGAAAGGAGGAAAATTCAATAACCTAATAACTAGGAAATTTAGTAAAATCAAAGAAGGAATATGTTTGACAGCTAATCAGCTTAAAACGATACTAGCAGACTATAATATTAAGCTTCTATCTAAAGAGGAATTACTATTATAAACGGTGCTTTTTAATAGAGAAAAGGTGTTTGTCTAAGACTTTAATAATATAGAAGCTATCTATAAATTGATAGTATTATTTTAAGTAATTAAGACGATCGAATATAAAGTTTGACAGACATTTAATATATTAATTCTAAAGCTCTTTATAGGAAAGGTTATCAAACTACTTAAAGAAAGGATTATAAGAAGAGTATTTAAAGAAAGTTATATAGCTTATAGAAACTTATGGTTTCTAGTATAAAAGAAGGATGGTAGTCTTTATCTAATTAATAATGCTATAAAGATTAATATAGTTATAGCTTAAGATATATTTATACCTTCAGCTATTAAAGAACTTTCTAAAGATTTTGATATATATATTGTTTTGACACTTTATGACCTTTTCTTTAAGTATGATCAGATTCTTTTAGATATAAAAAGTAGGGATTTGATAACGTTTGTAACGCTATTAAATTTATTGAGAATATATATATTATTATAAAGTATAATAAATTTGATGGTATAATTTATATAAATTATAGTCTATATTCTCTATAATCTAATCTTAGATATTTATTAAACTTTCTTTAACGATTTTTATATTAAAGGTCTAACTACTAGATATGACGATAAGCCTTATAATCAGTATCTAAGGCTTTGAAAATTCATTGTAGAGTATATATAGAATATTAATTGAGTCTTTTTAAACTATAAACTGGCTAGAGTCATTATTGTAGCTAAGAAATCCTAATGGTATAAGAAGGAAGCTATTATAGTAAGATATCTTTATAAAATAGATGGCTATAAGCTTGATTAGATGAAGATTCGTAAGATCCTTAAATGAAAGCAATATAACTGCTTAAAAGATATATATGCCTTTCTTAGAATTGTCGGCTTCTATTGAATCTAGATAGAAGGATATATAACTATGGCTAAACTGCTCTTTAAACTAATATAGAAGAATATATCTTTCGAATAGGTTAAAGTATAACTAAAGGTAATAGATAGTTTAAAACAATTTCTAACGAATCTTCTAATTTTAATCAGCTTTAACTATATTTTAAAGGGTGGTATAATCATTCTAATGACTAATGCTAGTCTTATAGGATAGGATACTATGCTGATATAATTAAAAGATGGTTATTAAAAACTGGTATAATTTGAAAGTAGAATCTAAACTTTTATAAAGGCTAAGTATAATATAATAAAACGAGAATGTTAAAATATACTATTTATACTTAAGTAGCTAAGATACTACCTTTATAAAGTCAGATTTATTCTTAAGATAGACGCTAAAATGCTAATATACTAGCTTAATAAGATAATGACTAACTTGCTTAAAGTATTGATTAATTGTTAGATTATTTAGATTTGTTTGTTTGACTTTAAAGTAAAGTATATTAGTAAAGCTAAGAATTTAGTAGCTGATAGATTATTATAAAAACTAATGATATTTAATAATATAATTAAGAAAGAGTAAGAAAGTAATCTTTAAGACTTTATTAACGCTTAGATTATAGTAAATATTGTTATAAAAGCTGATCAAGCCTTAATTAACTTAGATAATTAGTTTAATTGGTTATAAGCTTTTTATAAAATCAGTTGATATCTTTTTTATAATAAGATACTAGCTGATTATAACTTTTGTCAACAAAAAAGATTCAAAAATAAGTGTAACCATTATATAGTATAGGATAGTATACTATATTATCAAAAACAAAATAAAGCCTTTAGAAAGATTATAGATAATCTAAAAAAGCGAAAAGAGTTGCTTAAAAAAGCTTACATTATATATGGTTATAAAGGAAGAGATAGGATATATAGAAGGATATAAAGAATATACTATTAAAATAGAATATATTATCAAATATAAGAAGCTATTGCTTTTTATATATAGTGTCAAAAATGAGATTTAAAACAATATAAAGAGAAAGCTAGACTTATGAATCCTCCTAATTAGCTAATATAGCATATTAATATTGATATTCAATATATGCTACCATCTTAAGGAAAGAAAGCTCTTTTAAAAGTAAGATATAATTTAACTGGTTTTATAAAAGTAGAAGCTATCGTTAAAGCTAACTTAAAAACAGTTTAGGAATTCCTTTGACAAAGAATCATATACTAATATAAGTTGTCTATTATAATTATTATAGATAGAGGATTAGAAAATAAAGGAAAAGTTACTAAGTTTCTATAAGAGCTTAATATCTTCAAAGTTATTATATCTTTATATAATGCTTAAGCAAATGGTATTATAGAGAATAAGTATATACTTATAGTATCAGCAATAGCCAAATATACTAATAAAATAGGAAAGGATTAGATAAAGCTACTATCGACTATCCTTTTTGTCGACAGAATGTTAATTAAAGGATTTTATAAATATTCTCTATTTTATTTAATATATAAATATAATCTAGTTCTCTTTATTAAGATAGTTATCTTAACTTAGCAAGTTTTAGTATAAGAGAAAATAATAGATAGTTATAATCATCTATAAGAAAAGCTTAAAATACTAGAATATAAGAAAGAAGATATAAAAAAGGCTTACAATACTATCTTTACTTTTAGGTAAGTATTAGCGAAGCGAAGGGATAAGGTTAACAAACATCGATTCTAACCAGCTAACGCTAAGCTATAAGAAGAAGATTTAGTCTTAGTGTTTGATAACTTTAGGTTGATTAACAAATCTATAGTAGTAAAGCTAGCGTATAGGTGGAGAGGGCTTTATATGATTTAAAAAGTTAGGAAAGATAAAGAGTATAGTGTTTATCTTCTATAAACTTTAGATAACTTTCTTATATATAGAATCTTTATACCTATCTATCTAAAGAAATTTGTCAAAGATAATTAAGGTATATAGATACTATCTACTGAAGATAAGATATGGTTGATAGAGTTGCTATAATACCTTAGACAATCTATACTAAAGGAAGATAAAAAGGTAGATGACGATTTAATTAATATAAACCAAACTATAAAGCTAGATAAGAAGGATGAAAAACAATAGAAACAAAAAGAAAACAATCTTCTCTAACATATACTTTGAAGCCAAACTAAGCCTAAAGACTAACTAAAGGATTAAGTCAACTAAAGCAAAGTTTGTAAGTATATGCTTAAGTATGCTAAAGAAGGAGACAGTAGTAGCGACAAAGATAAAGAAAGATTAGTAAGTAAAGAGAGTGTAAGCACTGATTAAAGTATAGTAAAAGATAAGATAATAGTTATAAGATCTAAATGATACTAAGTTCTATCAATTAGTATTGGTAAAGTATAGTTATATTAATCTTTCTTCTTCTCTTACTAAAAGCTTACTTTCAAACAACTATTTAAATAAAATTCTATCTACCAATTAAGTTGAATAATATCGTCCTATACTGATTAGTAGCTAAAAGCTCCTTATAAAAGGATAACTTAATAATATAGCTTGATTTATAAAATATATAAGAAGATAATATTGCTAAGTAGGAAGGAAGAATAATATATAAGATAAGGAAAGAATTTTATTAAAGTAAATTTCCTTTGTTATATAAGCTAGCTTTATAATTGTTTTCTTTATCTTTTTTTTGATTAGCTTAATATTTTAAAGTAAATAGGGAAAATATTATCTTTTATTTAGTTTTTATAAAGATATTATTATATAATGCTATCAAGACTTTACCTTTCTTTTTGCCTTATTATCTTATGATTTTCTTATCTTTTCAGCCTTCTTCTTTTAATCAGCTTATTACTTTTTAATATAATTGTCTTATTTCTTTTTAACCTTAGTAGCTATACCTTTCTAACGGATAATCTTTATAGTCTAGTATATTTTGGGATAAAGATAGTAAGGTCTTAATTTTAGAAAGCTTCTTTTATAAGCGGCTATCATTCGAATGCTAAAGTATGTTTTAATACCTTTGCTTTAAGTATTATAGAAGTAATTTTTCTCTTTTAAATAGTATATATAATTGCTGCAAACGCTATAGTTAAATCTAGGTATTAAAACATACTTGAAAAATGGCTATATAATGTATACCTTAGTCTTAGTTTAATACTAAGGAAATCTCTTAATCAACTTTAAATAGTAGTTTTCATAGCACTTATATAAGTTAAGGTTGTAAGTACTATAAAGCTAAACGAAAAGACTTTTTACTCTTCTATTATAGCTACTGATTAGTTTTATATAATTGTCGAATAGTCTTTTGTTTACGATCTTAACAAAAACTGACTTAAACTTTATTAATTGAAAATTAAGTTACCTAATAGCTTGCTATGATTCGTTAGGAAGAAGGTTCTAAAATAGCTTCTTTATAAAGTCTATATTTTCAATAGTCTATTTAAGGTAGAGATTATATACTAGACTCTAAACTTTGGAGATTATGATTATCTTAAGATAATACTGTCAATTGAAGGTAAAGGTAGAGACGCTATTATTAATATATGAGTATCTTAAGACTTAAGTATATATACTTTTATCCTTAATCTCTTAAGTTTAAGGTAGATAAGGGATGATAAAGTGATTAAGGTTCTAATCAGCTATAATTGATTATTATAGTATGAATTAGGTAGATATTGGATTTAGAAATGATGGTTGAGAAAAGGAGGAAAGGTATAGAGGGTGAAATATATAAGGTGGTAGATGATATTTATAGGTAAAAAAAGAGGGAAAAATAATAAAGTGCTTATATAATTTATATAATCTAAATAATAAGATGAGACAAATTAGTTATACTTATATAAGAGGAAGGAGTATATAATTAAAAAAAAGCTTCCTTTATTTTTATATAAAATGTATTTATTATATAGATATAAATTAAGCAAAGTGTTTCCTCTTCAATCTTATATCTATCTATCCTTACGATAATAATCCTTCCTTATATCTTCTTCTTTATATATACGACTATAGCTATATAAAAACAATTTGAAAGGTATTATATCAATTTAAGACTGATTAAGCCTAGCTTTTCCTTCCTTTTTTACTTACTTTAAATAAGTAGTATAAGTAAAAAAGAAAAAAAGGACGATTTTATGATTTGCTTCTTTTTGTCATTTAATATAGGGTCTGACAATGGTAATAAACGACTTATTAAAAAGTAGCAATATTTCTTTTATGATTATAGCTTTAATAAAAAGAAAACTGATGAAGATAAGCCTTTTACTGTCAATTATTAGTATATTATAAATCATCTTAAAGAGCTTTTAGTTTTATATATATTTAAGCCTTCCTTTAGATAAGCCTTTGCTTCTTTACTACTTACTAGCCTAAACCCTAGACTGTCAATATCTACTAGACCTTAATCTTCTATAGGGGATGATAATATATAGAATCTTAAGGCTTCTATTAGATTTAGGTTATAGAGTAATATTATTATTCTTTCTTTTACACTTATAGGACCTTTTAGTTTGACTGAGAGGCTACCGTCTATCAAGCTATCTATTGATTAAAATAGTCTTATAAGGCTTGGTCAACTGGCTTAATTAGCTGTTATAAGCTATATTAGTCTTACTAATCAAAGAAAAGCTAATTTTATACCTTCTTTACTAAGTTAATGAGAAGATATTATTGTAAACATCTTTCAAGCTTAGCTAAGGATGTCAATTAGAGGGGTTAGTCAAACTTATAAAATTATGAATATAAAAGCTAAAGTACTCCCTTCTATTAAGGAGATTAACCTAATTAGTTGATTAGCTTATTTTTTTATACTAGCTAGAAAGTATATGTTAGAGATATTTATATAATACTTTTCGTATGTTAAGCCTTAAAGTATATAGATAAGGTATAATAGACCAAACGCTCTAATTACTTAAATAAAGCTAGGCTTTATTTCTATCCTTACCTATATACTAGAGCTTTATAACTTAGAAGGACACTTAATAAGGAATAAGTAGCTTACCTAGAAGGTGATTAGAGTTAGGCTACTTATAGAATGTTAAGATATTCTTACTTAAATGTAGATTTCGACTACTATTGTATGAGAATTAAAGACGAAGCAATTCTTTATGATTGAAGATAATATCTCTCTTATCTAAACTTGCTGATTTCTTATATACCTACTATATTAGTATAATCATTAGTGTTTAAATATTTATGATTAGGCTTATCATAATGCCTACTTTTTCGACTCTTTCTTTAGAAGATCTTTAGCTTAATATATATAATAGGCGGAAGAACTACTAAAGGATTAGCTAAAAGAGTAAAAAATATTGATTTTAACTTATAAGGCTTTGACAATATAGTTAGTATAAATTACTACTTAAAGAGTCTACTAAAAGTATAGTCTCTTTTTGTTTGAAAATATATGAGTATTCCTTAGGAAATAATATCTTTATTATACTAAGCTAGCTATTAATTAGATAGATTTGAAAGTCTATAAGGGTTGTAAAGGTTCTAACCCTTAAGATTTAATATAAAAGCTTTAAATTATCATAATTAGGAAAGAGATTAGAAATAAGATAGTCTTATATATACTTAAAGCTTCTTAAATTAATGATACTTAGAAGGATTAAATCTTTAAAGTCTTAAACTTTATTATCATTATAGAAGGACCTAAAGCTAAGGTAGAATATAGCGACTATATTTTAAAGATAAACGTAAAGGTTGACTTTAATAAGTTAAAAAAGATATTTAATCTTTGAAAAGATATCTTTAATTAATTATTAAAAGATAAAGCTAACAATAAGACTAAGGTTTATTAATATAGTCAAAGAACCTTTTTTATAAATATAAAGAGTGATTTAATAAAGAAAGAGATAAAGACTTTAAGTAATAGAGTCAGCTTTATAGATTTAGATGGTAGTAGAGTTTCTTCTTATAATAGCTTAAGTAAAGAAAGTATATTTGAATATTATATTTAAATAAGCAATCAAGTTATATTATTAAGTTGACTCTTTATTTTTTGAAGGTAACCTAATAATGATTAATGAAAATAGATTCTTGCTAGACTTTAAGTACTATAGTTAGATGATAAACTATTGATTAAGAAATATTCTACTTATGATTATTATCTTAAATCTAATATCTACTTATCGCCATCATATAAGGCTGGATAGATAGGCTAGGCTAATTATAAGAGAGAATAAAAACTGATTATTAGAAAGACTTATCCTAATCTAGCATAAAAGAAAGAAGAGTAGAATAAAGCTTAAGATTTAAAGGCTTAGCAAAGGTAAGAATCTAAGGCTATAGAAGCTTTTATTTTATCTTTTATACTTTAATCTCCTTAGAGTAGTATTATATAATTTAATCACTCTCAAAATCTTTCTTAGCTTCCTTAAAACTCTAATCGAAGGAAAGAATCGCTTTCTACTAAAGATAGTCAGGCTTAATAAAAGTATAATAGAAGATATTTAAGTAAGTTGATAAGGTTTAGTGAAAGACTTTATAAACAATATAGAAAGTTATAAAGTCTACTAATTAGGACTCTATCTAGTTAGATAAGCTAGTAAGCTATCTTAAGCTTTATATATTATTAGTTTTCTTACCTTTTATTATATCTTAGTCTCTCCTTAATAGTTGATAGTAACTAAGATAGGGAAAAGTGAGTTAGAAGAGTAGGGTCTTACCTTTGCCAGTAATCAGATAACTTATTTGCTACTACTTACTTTATTTTTACTTATCTTACTTAGCTATTACTATACGGAATATAAGAATGACTACCCCTTCCATTCCATTACGTTCTTC
>NW_006921023.1:0-762 GCF_000392275.1 Phaeoacremonium minimum UCRPA7
TTATATAGAAACAAATTTGTGACCTTTTGAGAATAAAACGACGACTATTTATAGCCTATCATCTAGAGATAGATGGAGCTATAGAAAGGGCTAACTAGAAACTGAAGGTCTACTTATATATTTATATAAGTTATAAACAAGATAATTAGGAAAGGAACCTATTTATAGCTATAATGGCGATAAATAATAGAATAGCAACCTTTATAAGACTTACTTTATTCTTTTTCATATATGGCTATAATATCGACCCAATCATAGTCAACGAGATATTATAAAAAGATGATAAATCGTCTATAGCAAAAGGAGAGGCTTTTGTCAAACGTATTCAAGAGGCAATAGAAACAGCACAAGCAATAATGGCTATAGTATAGGAATAATAAGAATCATAAATAAATAAGGACTGACAGCCGGCTGATTACTTTCAAACAGATGATAAAGTATGGCTACAACTACAAAATATTAAGACAGATCGAATATTAAAGAAATTGGATTGGCTTAACGCTAAATATAAGATTATCGAAGCTATTAGAATACATTCCTATAGACTAGATATACCATCGAGAATATACAATATATTCCATACGTTACTACTTAAAAGGGTAGCAATAGACTTATTATCATCATAAACCAAAGATAATTACCAGCCTTTAGCAATAATCAGTTAGAAGGGAGAAAAGGAATAGAAGATTGAACATATTTTGAAAGAAAGAAAGACAAAATAGGGATGGAAACTCTTAGTTAAATAGGTAGGATACTCTAAGC
>NW_006921024.1:0-2161 GCF_000392275.1 Phaeoacremonium minimum UCRPA7
ATTGCTATATATATATAAGGCTAAAAGATGCTAAAGCTATTATATAGGGTTTATAACCTATGATAATATCCTTCTTCTTTCTCTTATATTAAATTATATTAAAGCTTTAATATTTTAAAGGTTTTATTTAAGTTCCTAAGTAAGCTTAAAGTATCCTACCTATTTAATTAAGAGTTTTTATCTTTATTTTATCTTCCTTTCTTTCAAAATATATTCAATCTTCTATTTCTCTTCTTCCTTCTAACTAATCACTACTAAAGGCTGATAATCATCTTTAGTTTATGATGATAATAAGTCTATTACTACCCTTTTAAGTAGTGATATATAGAATATATTATATATTCTCAATAGTATATCTAGTCTATAAGAATATATTCTAATAGCTTTAATAATCTTATATTTAGCGTTAAGCTAATCTAATTTCTTTAATATTCAGTCTATCTTAATATTTTATAGTTATAGCTATACTTTGTCATCTATTTGAAAGTAATCAGCTAACTATCGGTCCTTATTTGTTTATAATTCTTATTATTCTTATACTATAGCTATTATTACTTATACTGTTTCTATTATCTTTTAAATATATTTAACAAAAGCTTCTCCTTTTATTATAAACAATTTATCGTCTTCTTATAATGTCTTATTGACTATAATTAAGTCAATATTATAGCTATATATAAAAAAGAATAAAGTAAGTTCTATAAAGGTCGCTATCCTATTATTTATCACTATTATAACTATAAATAAATTCCTTTTCTAATCATCTTATTTATAACTTATATAGATATATAAGTAAACCTTCAATTCTTAGTTAGCTCTTTCTATAGCTTTGTCTATCTTTAGATGATAAACTATAGATAGTCATCATTTTATTCTCAAAAGGTTATAAATTTGTTTCTATACAAAGCTAACAAATTATACTCTCCTATCAGATATAATGACTATTGATAATCTATAATGCTTAATCAGCCTAAAGAGTAGCGTTTCGGCTATTGCTTCTATTATAATTTCTTTCATCAACTTAAAGATAATACTTTTAAATAACCAATCTATAATCATTAATATATTTATCGCTTACTTTAGCTTAGAAGATGGTAAGTTGACAATAAAATCTATAGATATTTCTATCTAAATTCTCTCAAAGATAGGTAAGGATTTTAATAACCTTCTTTGTTTCTTTTTTTAAAAAGTCTTTCGACTATAGATATTATAATTCTAAATAAACTATCATATATCTTAAGACATTCTTAGCCAAAAGAATTATCTCTCTAGTATATTTTATAACTAATTATATCTAAGATGACTAATTAATATAGAATCATAGATCTTTTAAATTAATATTATCTATAAAGGTTTATTTTCAAGTAACTAAATTCTATCTTTCTATTATAATTAATAATAGTCATCAATTCTATACTTAAATATAAAGATAGTTATCTTCTATTTTAGTAGAAAGCGACAATCTTTTTTAATAACTTTCTATCTAATCAGCTTATATTATATATCTTTTTATATTAATATATCTTATAGATTCTTTAAAGGATCTTTAGAAAAAAGGTTCTTAAGTCTTCTTTCTATCTACTCTACTTTAGATTCTATATAATTGATAGCGATTTTTATTGATAGAATAAGTTATATCTAATCGTCTTTCTCTATCATAAGAATCTAAACTTCTCTCCTTTTTAACCAATCATCTTTATTGTTTATAAGAGTATTTTATTCTCTTTATAATAAGATATTAAATATAATATTTTTATTCTTTAGCTAATATCTNNNAGTATTTTAGTCTATCGAATTTGTCATTTATTTAGCTTTTGTTTCTACAAAAAATACTTTAGATTCTTATGATTAGTAAATATTATAAATAAAATAATGCTTTTTAACTCTAAATCCTAATATTCTAAATACTAGATAATTGTAAGCAACTCTTTATTATAGATAAAATAGTTTGCTTTAGTAGGTAAGTTCTTTTATAAGAAGAATATTATAAGATAATATATTCTTTTAAAACCTCTTTATAATAAGGCTTTTCCTATCATATATTCTAACAAATCTATCTTTAAAACCGTTTTTTAATCAAGATTTTATTATATTAATAAGAGAGTATTAATTAGCTTAGCTTTTAGTATATTAAACACTTTCTAACATTTTATTATCTATT
>NW_006921024.1:2347-3269 GCF_000392275.1 Phaeoacremonium minimum UCRPA7
AAATACTTTACTTATTTAGTTTTAAATTTATATTTATTGATATTAATATATAAGCCTACTATTTAGAGTTTCTCTAATATTAGCTTAACTTTTCTCTAATAATCATTTAAGTTGCTATCTAAATAAATCAATATATTATCAATATAAATAAAGTAGAATTCGTCTAAATACTTTCGAAGAGTATGATTAATATATTGTTAAAATATAGCAAATATACTTATCAACCTAAATAATATAATAAGCTATTTATAAAGGCTATAATATATCCTAAATATAGTCTTTTATTTATCTTTATCTTTAACTTTAATCTTATAAAAGGCTATAATTATGTTAAGCTTTGTTAGCTATTTAGCTTTTGATAATAATCTTAACATTTCTATAATCAGCGGTAGAAGATATCGATCCTTTCTTATAATAATATTCAAACCTTTATAATCTATATAAAATCATAGTCTACTATCTAGCTTATATACGAAAAGTATAGATACTAACGTAGGCAAATTGCTAGCATAAATAAACTATTTATTAAGTAATTTAGTTAGCATTTTCCTAAAAACTAATAATTCTTTATAAGACATACTATATAATAGCCTTTATAAGACAACCTTTTCTTATCCTTTATCGTCTTATTAAAGTAATATCAAATAGTCGATTCTAAAACAATAAGGCGACAGCTAATCAGCCTTATCTTTATCAAACACCTTTATATATTCTTTATATTAAGATGATAGTTTTGTTTTAAAATCCCTTTTTTTCTTTACTAACAATACTTTTTTAATATCAGCCATACTAACAGAGAATATTCTAACCTCCTTCTTTTCGATTTTTCTTTTTCTTTCTTTTCATATTAAAGTATAGAAAATAGAAGCTATTTATTGTTTTATTAGATACTTTTTAGCCTTAGTATAATTTTAGTCTAATA
>NW_006921025.1:0-1432 GCF_000392275.1 Phaeoacremonium minimum UCRPA7
TACTTTATAGCCTCCTACTTCTTCTTAACTTTCCTTTAATACTCTCTTTTATAACTTTAAACGAAAGCTACTCTTTTTCTAAATCTTTTATTTACTAATTAAAGTTAAAATTATCTTCTTTTAGCTTCAAGCTATACTAAACTATATATTGATTAACTTTAGTGGCTAGATTATAAGCAAGAAGGTAAGAATAAACAACCTTTTTATAGGTAGAGTCTTTATATCGAAAATAACGATTCTCTCAAAGCTTCTTACTAATCTTCTTAAAGAAGACTCATCTTGTTTAGATAACTTTTCCTAAAGAAGGTTTTACCATCTAAACTATAACTTAAAGATAATCAAATAATTCTCAATCTATTTAGTCGAAAGAATTCTTAGTTGCTATTATAATAATAGTCTTCTATAAGCCTTACTATATAAAATCTCTTATAATCTTATATCTTCTTATAGATATATCCAATCTATCTATTTTAGATCCTATCTACTATAAGATTCGAACGAAATCATTATATAAAGTAGGCAGATTTAAAAGATAGACTAAAGCTACCTTCAATCGTTTATTTAGTATCCTTTCCAAATAGTTGACTTAAACAATATTATATTAATTTCCTCCTCTACTATCAGCTAATTCTTTCTCAAATTTTGGTAGGAATATAGTAAAGCTTTCGTTTTCTTACTATTTTAAATCTCTTAATCAATCGATTGCTTAAGCTTATATATTCGAGTCTTTATAATATCTATAAAAATATTCTAAATACTGATTAAGATTATAAGCTCTATCTAAACCTTCTTTCTCAACAAAAGCTACTATCATATTTTATAAAAGTTTTCCTAACCTTAAATAAATATAAGCAAACCAGTCTTAAATACTTTTAATAGCTATTCTATCTACCTTCAATTTATTCTTCATTTTTCTAAACCATACTCAAAAAACATTTTATATACTTTCGAATTTTAATAAGTTAAGGAGAGTAGCTTTCTTCTTTCTTAATTTAAAGACTAAACCTTTATTAGACAATATACTTATAATACTCTCTATTTTAGTCTATCTTTCAACTTTTAGTTATTAAATTCTTTCTTTAAGCTAACTAATTAACTCTACTACTATATTCTATATAGTTCTTTTGATAAGAAACTCTTTTATATTATAGTCATCTATAATTTAATAAATACTTAAATATCATCCTATTTATAAAGTTTGTACAATTATCTACTATTTAGTTCTTTTCATATAACTATTCTAACTAACTAACTAACTAACTAACTAACTAAAATACTACTTTATAATAAGTAATAATTCTATTCGAATCTACTATTATCTAACAACAATCGTTAACATTCTTTTAACAATATAGCTTAAATAAATACTTATACTCTTATACCTAATCAATATAAATCTATATAACTAAATCTAAAAAGAAGTTAAATTATA
>NW_006921025.1:1676-3969 GCF_000392275.1 Phaeoacremonium minimum UCRPA7
ATTTCCTCTCTATCAAAAACTCTTTCTAGTAAAGCAATCGAGCCAATTTTCTCTAAGCTGTTTCTCTAAAGCCTAATCAGCTCCTAAATATATTCTATTCTTTAACTACGGTCTTATATGAATGGTGGTAGTGATTTAAGTGATTGCTATATATATATAAGACTGAAAGGTACTAAAGCCATTATATAGGGTTTGTAACCTATGACAATACCCTCTAGCGACTGATCAATCTTTCTTTTCTTACTTAAGGTCTCTTCCTATATATATCTAGCGAGTGGGTCGACGACTGAGTTGATCGCGATTTTGACGATTTCCAGTACATTTCCCTCTGCTACTTCTCCGACCAACACTTCCCCCTCCTTAAGTACAACCATATCGAAGACATTTTCTGGGCCAGTACTTAGTCCCCTAAGAGTATCAGCAAGGCTTTTAAAGGCTGATCAGTGACAGTAATAGATATCTAGACTCTGATCTTGCCTTTTAACACGATTTGGCCAAAAATGTATTTAGATGATAGGTTATACTTGTATGAAAACTTTGTGTTAATAATAAAGAGTATACTTAATAAAATCTTGTCGGTAGATTTGGATGATGGTAGAATAAAGAAATAAGCTTACTAACATAAATCAGCTGCTAGATAAATATTTATAACTACTTTTCTAAAGAAAGGTACTTCTCTAGTATAGATTTCTTTCAAAGTTATACTCATTCTATATGATAGCAAACCTATCGCTTTCTATACTTTATATAAAAGAGTGTTAACTTACAATCTACTATCAATTATAGCTTGAAAGATATTACTTCCTTAATACTCTTCTTCTAATCATATGATCACCCTTAGCAAGACGCTAATTTAAGTTGGTAATAGTTATAAGGTTATATATTAAAGTAAGATTCGAATTGATTCTTCCTTCCTATAAACTATAGCTAACGTTAGTATATCAAATGGATCCTTTTGATAGTCTTTTAAATCAACTTTTTAAACGGTCGAGAAAGTATATAAGTTGCTACTTTCTATCTCTTCTATCGTTGTTTTTGGCAGGATCCTTATTTCCATCACTTTATCTTTTATATCTTCTATCAACTGAAAGAACTTTATCGCTAATTATATACTCAAAAGCAGAAGATTGACACTTAATATTTTGATAATAGCTATAAGTAATTCGCTTAAGAGCCTTTCTATAAGTTATTCTTACGTTTATAGTGCCGACACAATTTTCATTCCTTATACTTTACTTTCTGCTTTTTCTTAGCTAATTCTCTTCCTTAACCTTTCCTTAATATTCTCTATTGATTTTATATCTTTATCAAGTATTATGGTTATCATAAGATCATTCTTTCCTACCTTAGTTAGAAGGTTAAGACTAATATAGCTAGGGCTAACACTAGGGCTAGATCCAAAAGGACCATTATAATCTTTCGAAAAATTTTCCTTTATCCTTTTTAGATTCAGTCATAGCCTTATTTTCCTTAATTCGCTTTTATTTTGATTTTTATTATTATCTAAAGGCTGATTAACCTTTATCTTATTTTCTCCTACTATATTAGCTATCATATTGTCAATTTTGACGATTTATAATGATATATTATATTTAGTCTTATACTTTTTGACGATTTGGACGAACGATAAGAGCGGCATTTATTTATCCTTGAAAGTAAATAAATCAATTATTAGGAAAGAAGATATAGAATCATATCGATTATACCTTATCTATATAAAGCCTTAGATTATTAAGTCTATGGTAAAGGAAGGTCTACTATCATAGTCGACGACAAATTATACTTTTATATCAATATATATAGCTTATTCGATTTCTTCTACCCTTGCTTATTATAGGATAGCTAGTATATTCCTCTCTAATTTCTAATCAGTTCGTTAAGTAACGATACTCCTACCTTAAAGGGTGATTTTAACCTTCTAGCCTAGCGATGGTTTCTTAATAGATTATATTTTCTTGTCAATTATATCATTAGATACTGTTAGATATTTTATACTAATATATACATTTAGTAGATTGTCTTCTTTGATTATCTATCATAAGGTAACAGCGTTAAACAAAGATATATATTAGGTAAGCTAGGAATATATAATATTCCTTATCTTTCCTTTCTTTCTCTACTGTTCCGTCAGTGTCTTAAGAATATTTAGAATATTTCTAACATTTATAGACTTTTTAGAAAAGAATAATTATATATTATTATCATAATAATAAACTTTATAAAGTCGATCATTATGATACTTATCATAATTGTTTATTCACTTTCTTAGTTTCTGTTAAGACCTTATATATTC
>NW_006921026.1:0-744 GCF_000392275.1 Phaeoacremonium minimum UCRPA7
CTTATATTATATATCTTTTTATATTAATATATCCTATAAGTCCTTTAAAAAGTCTTTAGAAAAGAGGTTCTTAAGTCTTCTCTTTATCTACTCTACTTTAGGTTCTATATGATTGACAGCAATTTTTACTGATAGAATAAATTATATCTAATCGTCTTTCCCTATCATAAGAATCTAAACTTTTCTTTCTTTCAATCGATTATCCTTATCGTTTATAAAAATATCTTATTTTCTTTATGATAAAACGTTAGATATAATATCTTTATTCTCTAGCTAATATCTTAATATAAAATTATATTAAGATAGTGTTTTAGTCTATCAAATTTATCGTTTATTTAGCTTTCATTTCTATAAAAAATACTCTAAATTCTTATAATCAATAAGTATTATAAATAAAGTAACGCTTCTTAGCTTTAAATCCTAATGTTTTAAACATTAGATGATTATAAGCAACTCTTTATCATAGATAAGATAGTTTACTTTAGTAGGTAAGTTCTTTTGTAAGAAGAATACTATAGGATGATATATCCTTTTAGGACCTCTTTATAATAAAGCTTTCTCTATTATATATTCTAATAAATCTGTCTTTAGAACCGTTTCTTGATTAGAGTCTTATTATATTAATAAGAAAGTACTAATCAGCTTAGCTTTCAGTATATCAAACGCTTTCTGACACTTTATTATCTATTCAAACTTTATATCTTTCCTTATCAAGGCTATCAATAGTCCTACTATCTTTAAGAA
>NW_006921027.1:0-219 GCF_000392275.1 Phaeoacremonium minimum UCRPA7
GTTGAGATTTTGGCGAACTATGCCGAAATGATTTCAATGGGTGTCATTGATGAAGTGATTTATGTGTGTCCTGAACAGTTAACTCCCCGACTGCAAAGGCTATTTCATCGAATTGAGAAAATCATTTTTAAAGGAAAAATGATCCCAACACCTGCTGGGCTATTAGAGCGCTTTTATTTCATTTCATATGGGGAATGGGAAAAGCGAGCAATGGATTTC
>NW_006921028.1:0-5421 GCF_000392275.1 Phaeoacremonium minimum UCRPA7
AGGGGTTCCTCGCACCCAATCCGTCGGCTCGACTCGATACGGAATACGCGGAAGACGGTAAACGACAGGCTACCAGGCGTTTCGAGGCGAGGCGAGGTAAGGCGAGGCAAAGGCAAGGAAGGTAAGGCCAAGCACCGGGCGCAACGGCACTTGGACTCCTGTGGGTTGGATGCCAGTACCTATGCGTTGGGTTGTGTTGGCTTGTGTTGTGTGGGGTATGTATGTATGTCTCGTATGTCTTGTCTGTCTTGTCTGTCTTCGCGAGACGAGTGCGAGAAGCAGCGTAACGTTGAGCCGAGCTGGGATACGGTATGGACGTATGTTGTATGTCGCCCAAGGTATCACTGGATAATCACTGATGAGCCTTGCAACCCTTTGGCACGAGTGTCTCAATCTCAAGGAAAAAGGGTATCTTAGATAGGTACCAGGGTACCTCTCCTTTGGTTCAGTAAGGTAAGTCGATTTTCTTTTGTCTTGACACAAGACTTGGTGTCAAGGTGAAGTGAGATATGGAGCTTACCTAGCTGGGTACCGCAAAACGTCCATGCAACAGCGCAGCAAAGCACAGTGAAGGACAGTGAACAGAGCTAGCAGGCATACCTCAAGACACCTAGCCGCCTCCGGTAGGTAGGCTATCTGTGCTGGTACTGCATAGTCATTCCTATCCAGGTATCTAAGGCAAGGCAGGAGTTGGGAGTTGTGGTGAGGAGGAATACGGCTGACGTTGGTGGTTTGCATCCATGCATGCGGAAGGGAAATACACGTAATTGTCGTATTTGGGGGCGTACAACGTACAGGATCGCTATCAGGTTTAGCCCCCGCCTCCTCCGCAAAGTCACGACCTAGGCAGGTAGGCAGGTACCTACGTATTGCAGTAGCCTGGTCATTAGTCAAGGTACCTAGTCACGCAGCCAGGGCAGGCCTGGAATACCGGGTACCTACCAACCCACGTAGACCGCCTCGGAAAGAAGAGAAGAAAAAGCTCCGGCGCTTCCGACTCGCCTCCTGCATACCTACAGTAGGTACCTGCCCTGGGTACTGCATAGTAGGTACCTAGGTAGTGCAGTACAAGGCCAGACTGGACAATGCCTGAGGGACTTGGATAGATTCTCTTACACTTGAGAGGGCAGAGAGATGCGAGAGCGAAAACGACATGCTCTACATGTACATGTTCTCTGATGCTCCTGTCACTCCTCTAATGATAGCCTTTGTTTCTTCATTGTGTGATCAATGATTTAGCTGTTGACAATGATAACCTGTCCTTTAAGATTACTAAGTGCTAATCGCTACAATCAAGAGGAACACTAAGACAAGATACAGTCAATATATAGATATAGATATAGATATAGCTACTTGGATGCACTCTTGGAAAGACTTCACTGGGTATGTCTCGCAAAGCAGTACTGAAGACGGATAGATGTTCTGTCTGGGGGCTCTTTTTGGGGTTAACCATCTCGCATCGTTCACCAGAATCGTCTCGACTCGGCTCGACTCAACCCCACTCAACTTGACCTGCCCAACGTTCCTACATGTAGGCACGCCTCTACTAGACTCTAGACTCTAGACTCTACACCCAACATGCTGGGCCAAGTTGCTGTCTCTTCTTGCAAGGTACTATGTGAGCGCAATGCCGGAATGTTCGGCTGCCCTTCCAACAAGCAAACAACCCCGGTGTCAGCTGCCCTCCGCAATGGTGTTGTTCATGTACAGTGCTTTTCTCAGTCAGGCTTGCCCTTGCCTACTTCGCCCTGTCGGGTGGCCCATATTCTGCAGGAAACCAGAAAAGGCCGTCTTCCTCTTCTCTACCATGCATTACCTGGCTAGCTGGGGGGTCAGTTCACAAGACTGGTGATGACTGCCTGGAAGTTGGAACAACAGGATGAACTGGCCTGGCTCACTCCGAAGTTGCCGGTCTTGTCTGGCTACTCTAGAATGCATGCATGCATGCATGCATATCATGCAAGCCTCCATACCAAAATACAAGCATTGCTTGAACTCTACACGACTCGACGTGCCAGGGCTACGGGATTTAGCTGTACTGTACTCTACCTAGGTACAAAGCAATAGCCCAGCTGTCAGTCTTCAATCTGGTCATGGCCATGGCTGGCCAAGCCAAGCCAAGCCAAGCCAATGCAAGGCAATGCAGCTGTGAGCCACGCCCGTCTAAGTCATGTCAACCACTTGCGGTAAACGACACGGAGAGCTCCAGTCTCCACGGCGAGACCACCACCTAGGTACTCTGCTCGGAACACACGACATCTGTTCTGCTTTTGTCTGTTATTGCGCGGATTCACGGATTATACTGCGTGGTAAAGATGAACACTCTTCCGAGAACAGGAAGGAGGTCCACGTTCGACTACATAGTCCGACGATGTTCAGTCCGTGAATACGATTGTTACATACACAGATCTCCACTACAACTGCACCTCTACCACGTTGGTGGCCTCTCTGCATTTCTCCAGGTAATTGAACTCGTAACAGATGGAGCGGCGATACAATAGCAAGGACAGTCGAGACGATGCATTGTCCATCACCTCTTCTGGTCATCCTAAGCCATGCTTGTCAACAGAATCGGAAGCATGTAGAGCTGAGCATCGCCATGAATACAGAGAGGCGTCCAGCAACACCAATCTGGCCTCGGAAGCCCATGTCAACAAACCCATATACTAGGTAGTTCTCCGCTACAATTTGCCTTCATACGTGGTTTCTGTCCGTTGAATCATTTCCTCGTTCCACGTGGTGCACCGCCTTGGGGTGGTCCCAACTTCCCCACTGCAGCTAAGGTATCAGACGCATCATTCACTGCGGTTTAGTGCCTACAGATTTGGGCTTCATGACAAGGCCTCCGATCTAGGGTTTGCTCATTCAAGCGCAATAACAAGCTCACTTCTATATATTCGCGATGCCAACGGGCGGCAAGAAGGCGCGGTCCATTGTCCATCGTAACTTGTGAACCGATTCTCTATCATCCAGTTGGAGAATATTGAATGTGTATTACTGTCAAAGCAGCTGATTAGAGTTGAAGACTGGAGATTTCGGTGACTTCGGTGACTTCAACAATCAGCTTCTGGAGAATTGTCGGCCTGACAAACCAGACCCTACTGCATCAACAGTTGCTGGGTTCACAGTTCTTGGGGCTCCCCTGTGAACAAGGATGTTTGATTTCAGACTTGGTCCCTCTAATGAGAGAATTGGATCATCGTCGCCCAGAGCAGTGTGATGGTTCTGAAGATGAGGCAACTTTTCGAAAAAGGGGGAGGGCGGAGCGGTCCAAGACATGGAATAACCTCAACGGCTGGCGCGTCTGTAGTCTTCGATGGGATAGAAGCGACGCATCCCAGCCATGAGTCCATGACACAGCTCAGTGTAGCCGCAATCATTCAGGCATGGTTTTTTTTCTTCTTTTTTTTTTGTGCTTTGAACGTTGCTTTCATATGACTGCCGTATCTCCAGCTTGGCCATCCGCTTCTTCGTCTTGTTCCTCTTCAGCGTCCTCGTCCAAGTCGAGGATAGGGTAGGTGAGTATGGCGGCGATGCCTCCCAGTGCCTCCAGCCTCTGGCCGCTCTCGTGATCACTACTCAGTATCCTCGCCTCGCCACCGTTCTCCTTGACCTTGTCGACAAGCGCCACGTATCGCTTGCGTGTGGCAATGTCCAGACTTCTGAAGAGGTTATTGTTGACCAGCAGCACGCCTCCTCCCCTACCCACGGCCCCTTCCAGCACCGCCTTCTCGACCGGCTGGACACCGTACCATGCGCGCCCGTCATCCTTGCGTAAGCGGTCGAAGAACTCGTCCATGTACTTGGTCTCCGAGGCGGACTTCTTGTCCTTCATGAGGGCCAAGACCTCGGGGTTCTTGAGAACCTCGTTTAAGGAGTGCAGATGTCCACTACTACTATGTGTGACCACGGCATCCTTGGCCAGGGAGGCCAACCTCTTGTCTGCCAGCCTGGCGGCCTCATCGGCGATGTACTTCTTGAAGTCGGCGGCGACGAAGCCGGGGCTCGCGAGGAGGAGGGGGCGGGGTTTTGAGAAGTCGACCGCGCGGAGAAGGGTAGACAGGGTCTTGTCGAAGAAGCGCCTCATGCCCGAGTCCTGGTCGGAGGCAGCGGAGCGCTTTTTGGGGACGGAGCTCTCGACCCTCTGCTTGAGTAGGGTTTGGAACTCTGTGATGAGACATATGTTGGCTAGGCCTTCGTGCATGACGACTGCGGCGACGGCGCCGTCCTTGTCCTGGTTGAGGGCGTCACGCAGGGTTTCGAGAGCGACCGAGTCCCAGCCATACTTCTTCCAAAGAGTGAAGGGGCGGTTGAGCTCGAGGTCGAGGGTGTGGTACTGGCCGGCGCTGACGAAGGCATTCTCGGAGACAACGCGGCCACTGACGTGCAGACTGGAGGCGGCAGGATCGAAGAAGGTGGAGGTGACGCGGATGGTCAGTTCGGTGTGGACGCGCTCGGTGGAGGTGCTGCCGGTGGAGGACTCCTTGGTGACCTTGCGGATAGCATGGGCGCGCAGAATGTCTTCGGGGGAGATGAGGTTGTTGGCGTGCCACTGTGGCAGGTAGAAGGTGGTGATCCCGTTAGCGCAAAGAGGAAGAAAAAGAAGAAGCTGGTGACGGTGATGGTGGTAATGATGATGATGATGATGATGATGATGATGATGATGAGAATGACAGACATACCATGTCCTCGGGCTCGGTGGGCAGGAGGGAGACGCTGTCCTCGCCAATCTCCTCGAGGCGCTGCGACTTCTTTGCGCCGACCAGTAGCATCGTGAAGGCGACAGCAGGAGGAGGAGGAGAAGAAGAAGACGAAGAGCGGTGGCCGCCTGCTGTAAAGCTGTCGAGGATTGATTCTTCAGTTCACGTAACGTACTACCTTGAGATATGGTGATGTCTTTGTGTTATTGGCGTAGCGTAGCCATAGGTAGGCGTAGAAGGGCAACTTGATACACACCTGAAGGAGGTATCTCGGGGTAAAACATTTAGTCTGAATCGTGCACGACAAAACGTGGGACGGGAGAGAGCGGGATGAGGTCACACACAGCAGGCGGGTAGATACCTTACCTTACCTTAGCTCACGTTGCCTTACCTAAGATGACTACCCCGCCTTGCAAAAGGTGATGTACCCAATTACACACCTACCTACCACCACCACCTAATCTGGGCAAAGAGCACGAGCACGAGTTACCAGGTATGTTTGTAGGTTTGTGTGTATGCTGTACGTATTATGTATGCATTGCAGTACCCAGTGGTACCTCCATCGAGGGGAACCGGGATTAGCCAGATAGAGTCGCCAAGCTTCCCAAGAGTAACAAGCTTGGTAGATGGTGGGAGCTTAAAAGAGATTAAAAGATCCACAGAGGCCGTCACAGACGATGATCTGTTGGTTCCCTCCTCTCGTCTGTCTGTCTGTCTGTCT
>NW_006921028.1:5590-66289 GCF_000392275.1 Phaeoacremonium minimum UCRPA7
CTGTCTGTCTGTCTGTCTGTCAGCCGAGCAACCAATACTTCGTATCAGGTGATGTTACTCGTTGATTTGATCGGAACTGTACTTACTCCATTGAAAGATACCTACGCGAGGCAGCTAATAGGGCAAGGTTGGTAGGCAATCATAATCGATCGCAGAGAGTTGAAGGCGCCCGGGCTGCCTGACACAGCGGGGAAAATAAGGGGACAAGGGGGGAAACTCGTTGGTCTAGACCTGCCTAGATACCTACTCTTGTCTCCTCCTCCATGTCCAATTGGTTAGGTAGTCCGTTGCCGTCTCTCACGAACATAGCAGAAAAGAAAGAAGAAGAAAAAAACCACAGTCCAGTAGGCTATGTTCATTTGAAGGCAATAGGTACTGCACCGATGCGCCGCGCCCCTGGATCGAGGTTTGATGAGCCATAGATAGCCCCCATACCTACCTAGTTACCTCCCTCTATCTACCCGCGACAGCTTCCAAGTCTCAATCCGCAGCGGCAACAACAGCAAACGCCCTTCCTCACCTTGGAGGATATCATACCGCTACTTACTTGCCTATCGACGAGAACAAGATGCTCAAGAACCAGTCGCTGACCATCGCGGCCATCCTCATCGCCGGCGTCTTCGGCCTCTTTCTCTTCTTCGACCCCCTCGGCGTCTCCCTCGATGTTCCCTCCCACGTCTCCGTCACACACACAGTCCTCTTCCAGTTCAGCAAAGACGCCAGCCCGGATGCCATTCAAGAGGTGAGAACAAGTCACGCAGTTACCCTCCACTTCCCCCTTCCCCCTCGCACGATGAATCAAGCTCTTTGCCGTGCTTTTACTATACTATACTATACCATAACATACTATACTCTTCTGTCTTGTGATATATGCTTTTCTCTCTCGTACCTGCGATGGACAAGATGTACGACACACCAGCCGTCCCGAGCCGTGCGCCAAGCAAGACAAGACGAGACAGGTAGAGGCACCGTTGCCGCACATGAGCGCGCGCGTGCGTGGTCGTGGAGATGCACCGGCTCGGCAGCCTGTCCACCATGTCCTTCGTCCTGGATTCGGGCGGCGCATCGCATCATATCGCATCACATCTCATCTCATCTCGTCTCATCTCAGGGCATCAAGGAGTCGTTTCAATATCATACTTCTTCATGTCATCGCCATCCTCATCCTCATCATCACCACCAAACCATTACTAGAACCATGGCTGACTCGGCTCCTCTTTTGTTACTAGGCATGTGGTCGCATGATCGCCCTCAAGGACGCCTGTGTCAATCCTTCAACCCAAAAGCCCTACATTGTCTCACTGAGAGGCGGCAAGGACAACTCAGCCGAGGGCAAGCAGGTATGTGCTCTACTTTGCATACTGTCTACTACTATCCGCCCTTTTCTTCCCTATGCACGAAGAGCATCCGCGGATACCTAGAGCCTCTCGCACATCAAGAGATCAAGAGACAATATACTGACAAAATGCTGCCGACGATAGGGCGGCGCCACACATGGTTTCGTCGTGGAATTTGCATCAACAGCCGACAGAGACTACTACATCCAGCACGATCCGGCGCATCAGACCTTTGTCCAGAGCGCCAGCGACATTGTGCAGAATGCCATTGTGGTTGACTTCGAGAACGGCCTCTTCTAGGGAGATCCTCGTCAGTCGCCTCAGAGGTCTATCTTAGCTTACATAGTAGCTTACATTGAATCATAACGTATATCCAGCCACAGCCACGGACTGCCCCTTTCATTTCAGCATCAAATTCCTCTCTCTCTCTCTCTCTCTCTCTCTCTCTCTCTGTGTGTGTGTGTGTGTCTGTCTCTGTCTTTCGCATTCCTGTCGCCAAACCATTCTAACTTAGCCCCGCCACGACCTGCCTCCATCAAACGCAATTTTGAGTATTCATAGCAAATCAGATAGTCCATGGTCCCCCTTCACGGTATCTGGGTAGCTAGGTAGGTAGCAGTGCGTACTAGGTAAGGTAGTAGAGCTTCATCCCTCTAGTGGACCTGCTCAGATAGGCGATGGCCGAGCCTCACCTTATCTCTACCTAAAGTCCGTGCCGCCTAGGTGTCCACTAGGTGCCCTCGGTACATGTACAGTACCTGGTAGTGCTGTAGTGGGCCTGTGTGAGATCTAAGGTTGCCCCTCCTCGGTACCCCCTCGTCGTCCATCTCCGCTTGGCATGCTACCACCTACTCAAGGCGCCTCCTACCTACCTAGGTAGAGTGCCATGTACATCTCGATAGGAGCCCGCCTTCGCTCCTCTTGCTATTAGAATATATCCCGTTTCTCATACCGCTCGAAAGAAACGCTCACTCCGAAAGATATCATCTGGCTCCAGTCAGTCAACCTCAGATACCTTGGCTTGGCTTGATACATTTCAACATCGCGCCCACTCAACCTTGATTGGTGGCCCTTCAGCCAAATAAGGACACGGCATCTTCGAGCACACATGATAATCTTTGCGTCATTAATCTAGGGAACCCGCACACAAACTCTTCGCCACCTCGGCAGCGGAGAAGACCTCGTTCAATATACCTGTCGAGAAACATGGCGTCTAAGCTCAGCCTCCAGTCCAAGGTCAAGCTGAGCAGTGGCTACGAGATCCCGCAGTTGGGATATGGGGTGAGTTACCAGCCTTCTCTCGCGCCATCTTGGACTCCCTGGACTGTTACTGATCCGGTCTACGTAGCTTTGGCAAACGTGAGCTATGTTTGATGACGCCTCCTCCGAGCTTCTCTTTCTCACTGTAGCAAAGTGCTAATTCCCGTCTCCAGTCCTGCAGATGTAGCTGAGGGAGTGTGCACCCAAGCCTTCAACATCGGCTACCGACATGTCAGCCTTCCTTCCTTGCTTGCTTGCTTTCTTACTGCTTTTTGGCATTGACACTGATCTCTGTCCAGATCGATTCCGCTGCTGCGTATCGCAACGAAGCTGGCTGCGGCAAGTCGATCCGCGATGTCATCAAGACAATCCCCCGCGAGGACATCTTTTTCACCTCCAAGGTCCCTTCTCGTTCGCTGTCCTATGACACGGCCAAGGCCCAGGTTGACAAGACCCTCGCCGAGACCGGGCTCGATTACATCGATTTGATGCTCTTGCATGCTCCTTACGGAGGATCGGCTAACCGTAAAGGAGCGTGGAGAGCCCTTGTTGAGGCAGTCGAGGCCGGCAAGGTGAGGTCAATCGGCGTGTCCAACTACGGCGTCCATCATCTTGACGAGCTTGAGAAGCATATTTCTGAGCTTGAAGGCGAGCGTGGCGGCCGTGGCAAGGGAGGCATCCTCTCTGTCGGCCAATGGGAAATCCACCCTTGGTGTGCGCGAAGTGACATTACAGAGTGGTGCAAGAAGCGCAACGTCGCCGTCGAGGCGTACAGTCCGCTCGTCAGAGGCGAGCGATGGGGTGACAAGACTCTCAAGCAGCTGGCCGACCAGCACGGAGTGAGCGAGGCCCAGGTCCTGATCCGATGGAGTCTGCAAAAAGGTTTTATCCCCTTGCCGAAGAGTGTCACCCCCGAGAGAATCAAATCGAACGCGGATGTATACAGCTTCGAGTTGACCGATGAAGAGATGGCTTCTCTTGAGACGTCAGAGTACTCGCCAGTCTGCTGGGATCCGAACCTCAGTGGGCTCGACCAGTAAAGCGTGAACTGTATCGCTGGCTGTATCCAGAGGTAGCCAAGCTGAATTCCCAACTTGAAAAACGTAGATGTTTTCCAAGCAGGGACGAGTAATGATATTCCATTGACGACTGTTCCATTCCCATGATCTTTCCTCTATGTCATACTGGTCTCCTTGTAATTTGGCTCGTTCGGAATCACTCGTTGGGGTCGGCTGTGAACGAAATCGTTTGCTCGCTGTTAATCGTTCTGCGACAAGAGCAGTGCCGCCAGAGGCAATGCCAATTAATCCTTCAATCAGACTTCACCTTTCATCAATACTCCAATGCGTGGTGTCTGTTTCCCCAGGGTCCAATTATGCTAGTTCGTTTCGAATAATCAGATGGCGGTGTCACAGTAGCAGGACGAACATCAGTTCGGAGAGGGCGGGCATGGGCACAATGCGGCCAACTGCATGTTGGCATTGCATCTTGTGCTTGGATTCGCCTGCAATGATGTTATGCGACTCATGGCCGTCGGTTCAATAGGCGTTGTTTAATCGAACGGATACCTGGGCTGGTTGCTCAAGCAGAGAGTGTCGATACCTAGTTTCTGCATTCGTTTGTCTACATGATAAGTTATTCGCTTAAACCAAGAACCTTGCACATGAAGACATGCAACCGAGTCGGCATAGACCTTATGGCTCGGTTGGATGACGAATACCTTCACTAAGCGAAGAAATGGTTGAGGAGAGACCATAATTGGGATCGACTCCTGCGGCCTACCAGAAGTTTCCCAGGTTAATTGAAGAGGAGGAGATTCGGTAACAAAAGCACAATCCCGACGAGTTTCGGTAGATATAAAGAGATTTGGGGATTGCTGCAAATATACTCGTGAGCAGGGTGATATGGGAGGCTATTGGTTAGCAGCCTTCCGTCCACAAGTATTGGTCATTTCAATGTACAAGGCAGAATGGGGGCATTCCAATGGTTTGAAAATAATGGCCGCAAGACTCCCTAGGTAACACTGCCAAGTAGAACGGCGTTTTGCATGAAGTTTGGCTCAAATCTAGTGTCCGAGAAAGAAGAGGTGACAGTGGAAGTTGTCCCAACTTGTATGTCAACTTCTTGTTTGAGCATACTACAAGATACCATTTTTGCTCCTCCACTATTGATTAGTTTAAATATTTGCTTTTGAGTGCATAAGAAGCAGGCTTTTAATTGTCAATCAGCAGTGATAAGTAATCTACAAAGAGCAAACGGGTGTCTCAATTGAGGCAAGACTGCACCTCAATAGAAGGATAGGGATGGATGTTTGAAGATGTCCATATGCCCAGATATCATGACTCGGCAAAAACAAACGGGGCGGCGGAAAGAAGACGCCGTGGAGGAGGGACGGCTGGATGCAGAATCATTATGAGTCATTCCGCGCTTTACCCGAATCGTTCAACGGTCGTGCCGGGGTGGAGCCCCGGACCCCCCCTAAGCCCCCCGATTGTCCTACGCCAACTCCATCACACGTGGGTTCTATGTGTCTACATCACGCCCATAATAATAAGCCTTGCCGCCACCTCGTTCCTAAGGCTTCTCTTCTTCTTCTTTCTTTCTTTCTTTTCTTTCTTGAATCAAACCTCGCAGGAATCGCCTGCCGTTACACTTTACCTCCCCCTCAGTTGAAGAAGGGACGATCCGGCCTCGTCGAGGGGCCGACCAAATCTGCAGTCATGCCAGACACCGCAACAACAACAACCGTGTGCTCACGCAACTCCACCATCGTCTTCTACTGCCCAAGTCTCCGATTCGGCCACAACCCGGGCTAACCACTGTTCTTCGGCGGGAGACCTGGCCTTTGCCTTACCCGACACTCTCCCGTTCGATCTGTGGTCGGGCTTCGATATTGCAAGCGGGCCCGTTGCTGAGGACCAGTCTCTTGATTTTGCCTCTGCTTTCGTCGAGGACCCGGCAGTGTCGTCCACGTCTTGGTGCCAATTCGACTCGTTCAACTGTGAGTTCCCGTTGTCTGGGCCCAGCCGTCTGGCGGCAATTGACAGAGATCTCAATCAAAAAGACCCCTTCATGCCGATGACCTCTAGCTCGGCAACTCTACTTCAAGCCCCTGGCTCAATCGTTACCAACACGGCGTCCACGCCCTCTGATTTCTCAGAGCAGCTGACTCCACCCCGCAAGCAAGCCAGGCACAGCCCGGCCCCTGATTCAGACGTCATCCTCAAACGGCAACGCAACACCATCGCTGCCAGAAAGTATAGGCAAAAGCGCCTCGACAGGATCACGGAGTTGGAGACAGCTTTGAAGGCCATGACCCGTGAGCGTGACGACTTGAAGATCCAGCTAGCACGCCAAGAAGCCGAAACATCGGCGTTAAAGGAACTGATGCGTTCGAGACCTAGTTAGAAGATCGTCTCTTGTTAGCCATTTCTGTATATAAATTTCAATGAAAAGAATTTCCTCTAGATTCATGAATGGTATAGGTTGGCGCAAGTCAGACGATGTCAGCTCTATGTTGTGCTCACTCAGTGACATTTCTCCCCCGTTGTCTCTCTTCGAGACAGGCGAGGGAGCAGGTCGTCGGTTCAGGGAACGTGGTTGTGTCATCATTGCCATATGTCAAGTAGGTAGGTAGGTCAGATCATCAGAACTTACATTTGAAAAGCTCTACTAGTCTATATCATACAGCCTGTTTGAAAGTGAACGGGTAGCTTCTGTTTTATATCGACATTTCCGGACCTCCAATCTACGTTTCTGTCAAATTTGCGCCGCTTTCATTATGCCTCACGCCATGTACAACATGACCAAGTATGATTCATTCTTACAAATAGGTGCACCAAGTCAACTGGCCAGTGGACCTCCGAAATAGACACGACATACTCTGTACAACCAGTTCCCAAGCTATTAACGCAGTCTTTCGTCCCGGCTTCATCACTACTTCCAGGTGAAATAGGACACTAGAGAAGCCATTGCCATTCAGAGAGCTTACGACACCCGCTAGGTATTTGAATCAATCGTGTCCACGAATCGATGACGAACAGTATAACAAGTCCAAATCATACGTCAGCGGTTCAAGTAATTAGCATTTCTTAACAAGTTATCACATCATAAATTCCTAGAAATTGGTTCATGATAAGAGCATAACTGCAAGTCTTAACTTCAAAATGTTGGGAGCGCCGCAACTTGAAATGGCACTACAACATACCGATCCTAAGCAATTGCACACGCCTCTGAGAGCTCATTATGTTCTACTCGGAGTCTTTCCCTTTACCTAAATGTCTCCTCCACTCATGACGCAAATATATTTACAAGCATCAAGAGTTGGTAGTACTCAAAACAGCTAGTATACGTGCCTCAGTATTCAGACGCCTGCTTATCTATATTGTATCTGTTTGTATGGCGGGCAGTTCGGCATTCTGCCGGGGTGCAACGAACCGCGCCGATTGACCCGAAGTTCCAGTCACTTTAGAAGTCGGTCACCCGTGACAAGATTGTTATCCCCCTCACTTGGTCACCCACCGAGAAGATTGCCATACTTGGATAACCCTAAACCTCATATAGCAGGTAGCATCGCATCGACGGTGAGCTCACAGACCAATTCTCTTGGCACACGGTTTACAGCTCTCTGTAATGTTGTTGCGTCTCGATAAAGAAGTTGACAACCGTCAAGAGATAGGACCTTTCTCGCTGGAAAGCGTTAGAAGACATTGAGCAACCATGAATTCCGAAAATGATCAGGACCAGCAGCCTCGACCCCTGCTCTTCGTATTTAAACAAAACTGGAATCTGGACTTTCGGGATCACATCCAAGAAAACTTTCATCACCTCGAACCCTTAGCAGCATTTGGTGTTTTGCATTGAGATATCTGTAGGTGCTACCCCGGGAACACGGACAAGATCCGGTTTCAGATCGGCGATATGAGGGCCGCAGCGGCGCGCATCCGTCCTCGGGCGGCCGCTGCCTTGACCGTAGGAGTTCTTGCCGGTTCGGCGGCCAAGGTGCCGTGCGTGCCTCCTGGGGATCCGTTTGCAATCATCGATCCGCAGAACTGGGTCAATCCAGATAACATGACATGGGCAGATTTCAGAGCCCCCCCAGGAACCAATTGGTCTGACCCGACAGTCAAAGGCACTGATCGAAACTTCAACATCGCCCTCATTACCCTGGACTACTCGGACAGGCCATTCGTGATCACGCAGCCTGTGGGTTCGACTCTTTACGGCAACCCTCAGCCAAGTGTATCGGGACTCGATCGCGAATCAGTGCCGGCTTTCTACCACGACCTCTTGAACAAGCCACAGGACTTGAACCAGGGACATACGATCCACGAATATTGGATGGGAGACTCGTTTGGGCGCTTTGGGGTGGACCTGACTGCCTTCGGGCCCTATCGCATGCCTTCACTTGCGTACCAGTATGGCATTACGAATGATATGAACCCCGGCGGTTGTCCTTCTGGGAGCACCTGTAACCTCAATATACGGACTGATGCATTGGCCGCCTGGCGAGCAGATGTCGGAAACGCCACCGCTGACTCCTTTGAACTGGTATTCATCCTATCTGCGGGACAGGACGAGTCTTCAACGTGGCAGGAATTCGGCGAGATGAGATTCCAGACCAAGGAAGACGTTCCCGACGACTTTGGTCCACCAGGAGATGGCACGAATTACGCAAAGACGCGATATGTGGAGTGGTCCTCGTGGGCGGCGGCCTCGAACATTTGGCCGAACGCTGGAGGTGGTTCCTCGACACAGGGAGAGAGCTCAGGCATGGCAACATATGCACACGAACTGAGTCACCTTCTGTCCATCGGTGATAATTATAATAATCCATACGGTGTTCCACTGCGTCGAGCATATACAGGCCCATGGTCGATGATGGATCGAGGGTCCTTCAATGGGCCGGGCGGTCCTCATAGCCGGTGGCAGATCCCGGCGGTCCAAGGGGCCTCGATGGGATCGCTACACACGGTGCGCGATAAGGCTTATATTGGTCTCATCGGTAACTCGAGCACCCTGAGTCTGTCTCGAGAGGCTCTAGCTAGCTCTGGTCCTATTGTTGCTCGCTTGATAGCTCGCTCCGTGAATCCTGGCGACTCAAATCTTCTGCGGGTCAACATCGCCATGAGCTCTGATCTATCGCCACCATGCAACACAACAACAGATGTTCTCTGCGATGGGGGCAGTTACAACAACTACAATCTTGAGGTAGTTGACCGTATGGGCGCGGACTCATTTACCCCTGACTCGGGAGTCCACATCAGCAAGACCAAGAATGGGAACAGCGCGCCGTTTCAATGGACTATCGATGCAAATCCGCGAGATATTGGGCTGATAGACTTCTACCGTCCCAACGGTACGGCGGCGATGATTACCCTGGGAGACTACCGACAGTTGGCGGACGCCTTGTTCCATGCAGGCACGCGATCAGGTAGCGAGTTCGAGTATGTCGATGAAGCGAATAACCTTCATCTCTATGTTCTCGAGAAACGCCGAGATTCCACGGGCGTGCTTTCATACACTGTTGCCGCGCGGTCTCTTCAGGACAGCAGCAACAGCGATTACGGCATTGCTTTAGGCAATGGAATCGTCGCAGCGGGCCGGCAGAATACACCTACAGGGAAAGGTGTGACATGTGTGTTCCCTCTGATAAACAACGGCACTTACGCGGCGGGTGCTGGCGATATCACACACCCACAAGATGTCTCCGCGTTTGTAGGCTCCGACATTTATAGGCTTGCCGCTGAAGTGGAAGGTGACGGCTGGCGGGTTGAACTGCCGAATGCTCTTGCAAGGGTCAATTTTGGTTCGTCAACAATAGCAACCGTGGCGGTCGGTGCGTCGGTAGACGCTGTAGAAGTGGCAGTCGTGAGGCTTACTGCATCGTCCGAGTCGGATGCGCTCGTGACGGGGACAGCCGAATGTAAGGTCAACAAGATCTGATTCAATGGATCTAGTCAAGGGTAGGCAAGCCGCTGGAGCCAGGAATCTGTGCATACAACTAGGCTCAGAAAATAGACAGACTACTTGAGAGACAAAATCAAGTTTGCTCTACGCCTCCAAAACGTATCGAAAACCCATATGTTATGTAACAAGATTAGAACAGTGGTATGAGCGTAGGCACGCTCAGGCTTCATCTCAATGTTAATATTAGATTCTTGGTTCGCCAATGCCAACACTTAATTCGCCCTTGCTCATCACTTTACCCAGAGCAAACTGACTGTATTGCCAGCCGTAAGACGAGAGTCACTTAGCAGACAGGGAGCTTAGATGGATGACTCTGGGGTAGTAGAGAAGAGGGTTTCATGAATAATTTCTGTTTGCGCAGAACATAAACCCGTCAAGTCAAACAGGTTTGTGGTGTGGTCTAGAAGCATTCAGGAAAAACTTTGTTCGACAACGTTGCTCGAGACAATATATATAGTCTAGGATCCAAATCGAATCACGGAATGTCTTGACAAACATTGAAGCACCCACAACAATGTGTTATATATCCCAAGCCAGTCAGCCCAGGATTTGCATATCATGACAACCTAACCTAATTTCTTGTATAGATTAGACAAATCACAGTTGATGGTGCAACTGGGTGGGATTATTGGAACATGAAGTTGCTATATACCTTATACCTTATATACGGATGTTCTCATGTCACATGAAAAGACAGAAAATGCATCTCCAGGTTTTACCTCGTTAAGCATTATTCGAGATGACAAAATTTACCAACTGTCTATCGAATCGACTACATTGACTTCAACACAGGCTCAGTAAAGAGGTAGCTGCCCTACCTGAGTTGCATATAGGTAGGTACCTACCTGGTGTCGTCACTTACAAGTGTGTGTACCTAAGGCACCTACCTACCTTATGTATGTACCTAGGTACCTACCTAAGTACCGGTGCGTAGGTATGCAAGCGCTCCTCCACCCCGCCTGCATGCAACTGTGGACTTGCCCCGCCAGGCCAAATCAAGCGTCTGTCTGTCGCGTCGCTCGCTCCTTGTTGACTGACACGGTTGTCAAGGTCTATCTACAACCACCACGAACGTTGGATATTGTAGTGACCGGGCTCGCTCATTCTGCACACAACACCAAGCATTGCATCACATTGCATTGCATTGCATTGCATTGTGCTTCCTCATACCGACTACATCTCGCCTTCCCAATCCAAGGGAACAAGGAAAGCGTGCCTTGCTTGATCTCTGGATCGCACAAAGTCAACACAACACGACCGACCGACCCCGTTGACCTGTCGACTTATCTAAGGTACCTACCTACTTGCTGCAGAGCTGGTTGCTTGAATGCATGGGTATCAGGTATCAGGTATCAATCATCAATTACCTACCTACGTGCCTACCTTTGCCATGCAATATCATGATCGTTGCTTCTCTGCCTTCCCGTAACGGGTGCTATTCTCGAACGCCGTCTCCATCGACATGCCACCGGTGCAAAAGACCTTCGATCTGATCCCGAACATCCTCGGGTCCGGCCTGGGCCGCCCTGGGCTTGCCCATGATGCCGCCCCCCATGGACCTCCCGCAAAGCCCCCCATGACCTCGAAGCAGGCCAAGAAGCTCTACAAGCAGGCCAACAAGGCTCCAAAGCTGTCCAAGGCAGAGCAGCGGCGCATCGAGCTCATGGAGCAGGACCGCATTCGCAAGGAGCTCGAGAAGGAGAAGGCCCAGGCAAGGACCAGGGTCGCTCGGGATCGTAAAAAGGCAAAAGAGGAGGCTCAGCGAGAGGCCAAGAAGAGGAAGGGCCTGCCCCTCGTCGATGTCCGACCCAGCCAAGATACCATTGCACGCTTTGTCAGAGGCAATGGCACGAGTAAGAAGCGTGACTCTACTGGAGTAGAACTCCAGCCCCAGTCATGCCTCCGGACCGTGGATGAGGGGGAGGAAGCCAATGATCCCCCAGATAAAGAGAACGAGGAGCCGCGCCCGTCACCAGAATCCCGACAGCCTTCGAACTCCCTCGGCCCAATCGCCGTCCCAGCAGTCTCTGAACAATCACTCGACATGATGAAGTCGCAGAATGGGGCCTCAACAGTTCTTGAAGACGCCATGTCGGTGCAGCTCGAGGATGTCAGCTTGTGTGGCCCGAAGACTCTGCCACATTTAGATCCTCCCAACAGACGCCGATCGAGGTCCTCCGGCGCCCACACTGATGAGGGAGAAACGGAACAGGCAATGCATAACCAGCACAAGGCTTCCTCCCCGGATGTCATGCGACCAAGTTCGAGGAAACCACACAACAGCCACTCAGGGACCATCAGTCCGGCCAGAGACATCTCGACGGTTCAGGTGAAGCATGCCGTTTCTGATGGCGCGAACTCTCGGAGTCAAGTCCCTTCCCAGATGTCTCGAGATTCAGTCGCAGTTGTGCAAGGAACGCCCCCTTTGCAACATGCCATTGCACCCAAGGCCATGTCCCCCTCAATGAACACTCCTTGCGTGATAGGTTCCCGGCCTACACCTCGGTCTGGTGTGAAGCATGTGGGAACGGGGATGGGTCCTCCGCCGGTGCCTCCGCGCTTCAAATCACCTCTATCCAAGCCAACCAATGCTGTTCAGCAGCCCAAATTTCTGCCGAAAACTCCGCGAACTCCTCTGATTGCGCAACCTGGCCATGTATCAGGCCACCAAAGGGCTGTCGTGTCCGAAGATCTGCCCCCGACAAGCACGCAGTTTGTGCTCAGTCATTTAGACGACCTATTTCCGACACCGTCGCAAGAGGCGAGAGAATTACTTGAGGATACGCAACCCTGTACTTTACCCAAGCCAACGCTCCTGACACCTCTAGGACCTGCAGCGATGAACCCTCGCCCAATACAGTCGAAACAGGTACCCGCTTTGAGCAACACAGACGGAAAAGTCACTCTTGCCCAAGCAACCATGGATGGGGATAGCGGCCCAGATTTGCCCTTCTTCTCTTCACAAGATTTCTTTCTTTCGTCACAAGACGTGAGGGAGTTGGAGTCCTGCATTACAACAATTAGCAAGCGCCAGGAAACTACCACTAGAACGCACGCTATCATCGGTCCTGGATGTCGAACATCGCAGCTGATAGAGAGGCCGGCTCCCAGCAATACTGCGCCTCCTAAGTTGGCAAATCTCTCTTGGGAAACAGACGGCCGAGTCGTAAGTAAACATTCAGGCCTGCCCGTGAAAAATCATTCCAGCTGTTGGAATTGCGCGCCTATACAAAGACATATTCATTTCCAACCTCTTGCCAGCATAACGCAGAATGATTCGCGGTCTCCTGGCCTTAATGGGCTAGTGTGTCAAGGAGCAGCTCAAAACCCGGATGGCCTCAATATGACCACCCGGTGCTCGGCAGTGCATCAACGGCCATTCAGTCCCGGAAAGGGTCTGTCAGATCCTATCGTGACTTGCTCCTCGAGATCAAATGACATGGGCGATACCACCCATGGTGAAATCAAGGTGCCTCGTAACCTCAAATGTCCTCCGAAGAAGCGTGTCTTTTCCTCCAGCGGAATAGGCGCCGATGGCCTTTGCGCCATGGAACGCAGCCATCGCTTACTTCGGCAGGAACAGCAGCAAACCTGCTCAGGGGTGCGTGCATTAGGGGGACAATTGAAGGAACAGAAATTCTATAAGCCGGATACTATTGAGGCATTGGCAGCACACGCTCCGAATGTCAGCCAGGAAGACTTTCTCAGCGATGAATTGGATTGCGTGCCCAGTCAACTGCTTCGGATTGTGGAAGGGGGGCCACATATTGCTCTTACTGGCTTGGAAAATCGGTCAGTATCGACGCGCCCTTCTTCAGGAATTTCGTTGCAAGGGTGCAGGGCTATATTGCCGTCAGATCCTCGAGGTGTGCTCAGCGGCTCCCAAGAGACGGATTATGGCGATTTTGAGATTGGTCTGGATGAGCTGGATCAGCTTGGCGTTTTGGGGATAGTTGGATAATTATATCACGGGCAGACAACCTGCATCTTCGTCCCTCTTGGGTATTGGTATTGCATACATGGTGGGATGACTTAAAAGCATTGCATTGGTGTCGGTTGCACCGGGGATTAATCGTTTGAATAGGGCAATGGACTTGAACTCCAGGTGTGGCTTCCGCTTTTACTCAAGATACCCTGAATCAGATATATATCTTTCATCTTTTGGATGATGACTGCTCGAAGAAATCGTGAAGCGCTTGAAGGTAGGTACGAACCAGGGGATAGCTATTCGCTCCGCACCCGTGTCTGCGCAAATCGAGAGGCATCCCTCCGCGATGTTCTCTGCAAATGTAAGCCATGCCGATCGCCAGGCAATGTCTTTGGTCACAAGAACGATCGAGCAAGGGGAGCTATGGGAGACAGCCATCGTGTAGTCCTCTTCTCAATCTGCTGCTCATTGTACGTTATGCCGCCGAGCGAGCCCTGATCACATCCACAGGATCTCGAGGTGCCTGGTAGTCCTTTACGCCGAAGGCCGTGCTGTTGTGGGACTAGGAGACAATTATCACCAGACGCTAGAACATAGCAAAAGCAACATGCGAAAATCTGGGTGCCACATCAAAGGGCACCATATCTCCGACGTTTCTCATATATACAGGGAAAACTGAACGCTCGGTTCATGATTCAGGCAGCCGAAGTCCTGATATCCTTCCAAAAACGCCAAGCAATGAAGTCGTGATCTATATGCCCCTATCCCCTATGCATACCGTGAAATCCACGCACTTCCAATCCGAACAAGCAAAAACGATCACAGAGTGAAACGCCCAAGAGGTTGTCAGGCCCGATCAAATCCTCTCGGAGCATGAGATCAAGCCCGCCTCACATGAAGATCCCCACCCAGGCGGTTTTTTGCGAGACTTCGGAGTCACAGTCGTCAACAGCGCAAAGATACTTGGGCTGCTTCGAGTTCGAGACAGTTTCACGGCGAAAACTGGACAGTGAGCTGCTCTTCCGATTGTCATAGCACTTCTTGCAGAAGACCTTTGATGAGATTAGCACGGCTAGCTCACAAAACTCTAAAGAGGAGCAGGAATGGCAAGAACGGCTTACATGGCCACAGGCCTTCACAGCCCAGAAGTGATGCTCCTCTCGGTCCTTGCGTGTTCTGGGTTTTTTAGTTGGTGGGCCGTCCTCCTTGTCCTCCGAGTTGTATTTCAGCTCCTCGTCACAGCTGGGGCAGATGACCACGACGTCAGGACCACTCTCGCGAGTAAAGCCTTCTCGCGGGGGCGGCAATGGCTCAAAGACGGGTTTGGGGGTGGGAGCTCGGCCACCAAAACCACCAAAGCCGTTAGCCTGATAGTTGAAGTCGACGGGATTGTTGGCGAGCGGGTTGGGCGGCGGGGCGACGTTGTTCTGACCGATAATCTGAACATCAACGTCCACCTGCGCGTTGAGGCGCCCCAGGCCGGCCATGATGTGAGGGAGATCGAAAGCGGGGAAGGATCTCCGAAGGTTATGTAGCTGAGCAAATATTGAAATTTCACGATTGGGTGCTCTCTCCCTGCTCCCGTTGCTTCGTCTCTCGCGGTCGCGACGCCTCAGAGATGGGATTGCGCCGTGGTGGGGTGGCTGTCCGTGCTCCTGGTTCTGATCGTCAGGTGAATCGGCAGTGAGGTCGATGACGTCCGTGTTGGCGCCCAGGATGCTTCCGTCGCTACGTACAAAAGATGGAGTCCGGCGATTTTGTGACATCTGCCTGCGCGGGTTTCTGTGTCCTTGCCCTTGCGAGCGTTCCTGAGGGAATGATGGAGCTCGGGGTAAAACGAGTGGTTGAGGTCGTTGGACAGGACTGTCGGGTTCGTCGGTAAGATCGATGACGGTCTGCTGCTGAGGCTGTTGCGCGCGAGGCGGGGGGGCGGCCACGGAGCGAGATGAGGCTGCTGGTCTTTGCTCTACCTCCATGTCGAAGAGCTCGTCAAGAAGCACGATTTCGGGACCGTCTTGGGATTGCGGTGGCGGCTGCGGCTGAGCTTGGTTATTCCGCCGACGATCCCTCCTGGCAGCTCTATCTTCTCTAATCTCTCGTAGCAAGACGTCACGTTGTGTTCGTAGGCGACGCAGCTGCTCCTCCTGGGCGTGGGCAGCTGATCGGTGGGCGTGGTGCCCTCGATGGCTATTATGGGTATTATTGCTACTGTAGTTGTGGGTGTGGTCGTGGGTGGCGGCAGGGTGGTGTCGGGTCTGTCGTGAAGCAGACGACAAGGAGGGTTGCCTTTCTGGCGCAACAGTGGCGAGGCTGAATATTATCCTCTGGCCAGGGCGCTGCTGCGGTCCTGGGGGCCCATGTTGCGAGTGTTCGTGGAGGGCGGCGCTAGATGAAGGAGACGAGAGAGATGGCGAGGGGGATGGCAAAGATGAAGGCAGCGATGAGGACGGGGACGGGGACGGGGATGAGGCAGAAGGCTGGCGGGGTTCTAAGTCCATGTCCACGTCCAGCTCCAGCTCGGAGGAGGCGTCGTCCGGAGTGTCGACGGTCTGGGAGCTGAGGTTGCCTGGAGACTCGCTGCCCCAGTCCATGTCTTCGAGATCACCCGGGCTGGACGAGATGAAAGGCCCGTCTTCGTAAAAGGAGGGTGTCGAGGGAATGGAATCGTCAAAGTCCGAATAGTCCGCCATGGCGTCCGGCCTCTTCCCTTCTGCTGCAGACTCCTTCTCTCTTTACCTTGTTGCGGATGCCTACACTTCGCTTGTTCACTCCTCTTCTCTTTCTCACTTTCTCCGTTCTCCAGTGTCGCGCCTTCCAGCCTTGCCGCAACGTACGTTTATTGTTGTGCAATGTAGTCGACGGATAAGAACGGTCGGGCTAGCGGCAGCGAGCGTTTCCCGATGCTGACGGTGATAAGAGACGGATGAGAATAATGAAATCGGCCTTTTCGACGTAATGCTCCCGTTCGAGGGGGCACCAGGGCTAATAAATGACAGCGGTGCGGCGGAACGATGGCGCGCGCGAGGCAGTCGGATGTGATGCGATTCGATGCAATGGAGGGGTGGCGAGCCTCCAATGCCCGCAAATGTCGCTGCCGATGCCGACTCGCTCGAAACGGAATTCGACTGAGGCGCTGACTAAAATTGAATGAACCTCTCGCTCGATCCTTCATTCATTTATTCATTCATTCGGTCATGCATTCGTTCAATGGGGACAGCCAGGCTCCTTAGGCGGTACCTAGGCCGCTGGTGGTCTTCCGAGGCTGTCGTGCCCTCTATTGTTAGGGACTGTGGCTGCAACGTCGGAACGGGAAGGCGAAGAGCGTATGATCGTTGTTATTGTTGCCCGTGGATAATTACCTAATCAAATGCTGCCGCCACCCGCCTGCTTGCCCCATAAGAAGTCAAAGGAGGTAAAGTTAGACTACATATACGCTTATTAACGCCTCCAAATATATCAGCCTGCCCTTTGGTCCTCCGTCGTTAAGTCCGGAAGTTGGACCGAAGTCGAAAATATCTTGCACCTATTGCTAGAGTTTGTGTGAAGGTGAAGAGTCTCTTTGTTGCTGAGTGAATCTTTATTCACCGAGGTAGGTTGCTATATCACGGTTTTCATGCCTGTCTGCCTCCTGCCTGCCTGCTACTCATCCACTTTAATTAAGCGAATGCCGACAACATCCCTCAAAGTACGCAAAGCGGGATAGAAACGAGTATCATTCTTTCACTCGCCGTTTTCCATAGCTCACAGCTTTTCAGTGGAAATAACACTTGCCTATTCTCTAGCAGTGAATAGGATGACCATGCCCGCCCAGGATTTTCTCGCAAAATATGATTGGCATCTTCTCAAGAAACATGACAACACATTGATGTCCTGTAATGCTTCTCACAGGAATCATTTCTCCAAGAACCTCCGTATTGCATCTCATCGATTTCTCCCCACTCCCCGCCGCCGTACATTATAATACAAGGACACGCACCATTTTTGACCATAAATCTAGATTCCAGCCATACGACTTCGTCGAGAACTTCAAGAACACCGACCACCTTCTCATCCTCGTCGATGCTGCCTCCTTGGGCTGCTCACGGTCTACGGGCCAACACCGTGCATTGGCAGTAGAAAACGAAACGCCTTTCCAGAGCTTAGACCCAGCCGCGCGATCAATCTCTGCTTTGCGAGCGTGTAATCGCAATTTTGTTCCTTCTTTCTCTTATTTTACTCTCGTTGGTCGGGCATCGTGTGCCATGGTAGAGCCAGCCACTTATGAAGACTCTTGAGTACCCAAAATCGACAAAACCCCGTCTTCGTTGACAGCGATGAGTTCACTGGCATTGGGGCCCCACCGCACAGCAACCGCGGGCGTGGCACTCCTAAGAGGCTCGCTCCACTTCCTGCTGCTCTTCGAGTACTGCTGAACCGTCAGGCCAGCGGGACCGGCCGTGGCCAGAAACTGGCCTGTATAGTCCCATGCCAGGCTTTGCACCGAGCTGCCTATATCAAGCACCTTGGCCGTGGCCGCGTCGCCCTCTTTCCGCAGGTCGAAAATAGTCACTGTAGTCTGTCCCTTGGCAGTTGCGGCGATCCAGTACCCGTTCTCTGAGAACACGAGCGCCTGAACGGGGGCGCCCAGGCTGAAAGAAGCAGCTTCCTCTCCGGTCTTAGTCATATACAGCTTGATATCACCAGATGTAGTACCGGCAGCGAAGAGATGGCCGTCTGGATGGAAGGCGCATGCGGTCAAAGCTGTCGGTAGAGATTAGCATGGTTGCACGCCTAAAATAAGATGAGATACCAGGTTGACTCACAAGACTCGGTGTAGACACGTGTGACCCTCTTTAGCTCATTCAGGTCGTAAAATACGAAGCTCTTGTCGGTGCCCACGGAGGCGAGAATCTCTTCGCCAGGGTGCAGCGCCAGCGCCGTGGCCGGGCCGGCGTGTTCGGAGAAGGATGCCACCTGGTTGCCTCCCTGGAAAACCTTTACGGAGCCCTTTGATGTCGCGAAGATGACACTCTGACCTGTCCAGGCCGTATCTGTGACAGGCTCGCCGATACGCAGGGATCGTTCCACCTTGGCCGCATCGACAGAAAATATGGCCACGTCGCCCTTGAGACCGCTAATGGCTGCATAGCCTGTCTCCAACGCGATCGACGTGGCTTGTGGCACCGGCAAAGACTCAGAAGACTTGACGTCGAACGATGCCACGTCGTCCGCACTAGCCCAGTCACTCGGCACAGGTCGCTTCTTGCGACTCTTTGACAGTCTACAGGAGGGTCAGCAATCTGAATCAAATGAAATGCAAAGGAATGGGAGGATCCGCCAAAACCCGGGGGACGTACTTCTGGTGGGTTTCGTCTACCTTGGCCGCCAGCTCCTCGGGCAAAGCCTCGTTGTCCACAGCCATAGCCTCTCCATTGCCTGCTGAGCCGGCGGTCACAGTCACCTTGGAGAGAGCGTCCCGGGCTTCGTCTCGTTCCTTGGTGAGGCGCGCAATCACGCGGACGGCGGCATCGTGCTGGTAAAGTGCGGTGGCCAACTCCTCCCGAGTCTGCGCCAGCTGTTGCTTCAGCTTGTACGTCTCCAGTGCGAGAGAGTCCCACTCGTTCTGGAAGGTGGAGAGAAGGGCGGGGATCGAGGTCAGTGTGGGCGGACGGGGATAGACGATTCTGGAAGACTTTAAAGGCAAAAGATCCTCGAGGTCGAGCTCATCGCCTGTAACGGGATCCTTGCCATTCTCCTCTATGTACTTCTCAATGAGTCGCTTCTCGAAGACGGTGCCTGTACACGACCGCGACGACGCGTCAGCATCAGGTTCGTAAGCCAGAGCCGAAGAAGGACAACATACCGGTCTTCTTGGACACGACAGGCTCCTGGGGGGCCTCGCCGGAGACTGCAAACAGACACGCATGGTCAGCAATAGGCAAACAGAGCATCGATAGTAGGAGAGCTGAAGGTTGCCGGGTACGGGACGGAACTCACTTGCGCACAGCATTCTGATGGGAGCCAACAATTGGTGCTGTCGAGGGAAGAATCCCTTGGGTCCTTGTAGAATGCTGCGATGGGCTCGAGAATGCGTGTATCTGGAAGGAGCTTGGAGAAGGGATCCTGGCTACTTCTTGGGATTCCACTTTTTTCGAGGCTCAATTGAGGCTGGATGCAAAAAGCTGAGATAGGTACCGATAAAGCAAGGACATTCTACAGTAGGTACCGGTAGTCTCACGTGCTGATAAGCCCTGCGAGAGGATTTTAGAGTGGATGCTTAGGTAAGGCGGCCAGGAAGTGGCCGGTAGGGCTCGGGAGGGGAGCACGGGGAGGTACCTGCCTGCAGCGGGGTGGACGGACACCTGAGATGCATGCCCTGCAGCCCCTCCAGCAACCCCTCCAGACCAGGAGTTTTCAGTGTTGTCCGGGAGCCTCCGACTGCCGTATCAGCTGTACCAATCTAGGTACCTGCCTATCTGGCTGCTCTAGGTCACAGATAGTGAGGAAGATAGAGAGGGACCTCCCCACCTGCTGGAGGTCGCCGAGCGCCTTCCAGGTCTCAAGCTTCCAAGGTTCACATAGGAAGTCCAATTGGGCGTGACCTACCCGAGCAGCTGTTATATCAGTCGTCGAATTCCCTCTCAGCCCACCTGAGTTGAGCAAGGTGAGATTAGGGATATTCTCAAGGGTTATGCAGTCTAATCAATCCATCATTCCGTCATCTCAACTCTTCCACTCGAAGGCAGCCTTCCATTGGCTTCAGAGAGAGTAGAGGCTGTGGCAAATCTGCGCTCCCTAGAAGCTAACAAGCGAAGTGAATCGACCTGACTTGACTCGAATTGGGTCGATGTCGAGATTGTACTGAGGGGTACACGATATCGTGTCCGTCTCCAATCCCTCAAGTCTTCTTGCCGCCACGCAGGAAGGGAAAGGGAAGCTGGCTGACTAACTGAAGAGTCCTGAACCTCAACCGAACCCTTCAAGATTCAAAAGTACAGGGATGGTCGCTCCTCCGGCATCTCTGTCCTTGCCGGACATCGCATCACTCTCGTCTCTGCCCGAGGAGACGCTCATCTCCGTGCTTGACCTCCTCTTCGAGCCCAGCGTCGACCTCCACACTCTGGCCATCCCCACCATGCGATCCATCACCTTCACCTCCTACCCCGAGCTCATCGACACCCTCCGCGACGAGTTGCTGTCCATCGCCCAGGACCTGCACCAAGAACCCGACGCCCGCAAGCCCCTGCATGCCATCCTCGGCTCCCACCCCCGCCTGGGCGAGAAGAAGGTCAACAGTGCACAGAGCGCCGCAGAGCAGGCCCAGCTGCACTCTGGGGGTCACGGCGAGGCGCAGAGGCTGGCAGCACTCAACAAGGAGTACGAGGAGACCTTTCCTGGCCTGAGATACGTCGTCTTCGTCAACGGACGGCCAAGGGACGTCATCATGCAAAACATGCGTCAGCGCATCGATCGGGGTGACCTGCGAGCCGAGGAGCGGGAGGCCATCACCGTACGTCCCCCATTCGCCGTGTCAGGCGCCCTCTTCCTCGAGAGCTTTTCTTTCTGCCAATTGTGATGGCAACCAAGCTGACCCGTCTCTTTTCCATGTGTAGGCCATGTGTGATATTGCCAAAGATCGTGCAACAAAGTTACAATCTGCCGCCGCCTCTTGAAAATCATTCTTGTCCACTCTTATCACGGACCGAGTGATCAATTCTTGCTCTGCACAAAACGGACGTCCTCGGCATTGCTGCAGAAGCCTCTCGCTGTCCATAAGTATTTTCGAGCCCGGTGGGCACTTTTAGGATATACTGTGGCCTTGCGATATAATCACGAATCCATTATCGTGTCCTGGGGTTCCGGTTCCCTCCAAAGTTTGCAAGTGTCTCGGCATTCGTGTAATGTAGGACAAATCCCAGGCTCCATACCACCGTGTGTGTCTGTGTCTACTTTCAGTCTCAGCAATGGTCACTACACTTTAGAGATGAATGTATAGTCCCTTGGCATGTCATTTTCACGTCCAGGGAGCACCAAAATTCATTGTCTCATGTCTAAGTGCAGGTGCTTCTACACTACCTGTATTAAAGTGGCGTAATAAGCTCAACATAGAGATAGACGACCTCATTCCAGGCTTGGTCACAATGCATTGCGGAACATCTCTCACCAAGCAGTAGGAATGAATTGCAGCCGGTGAATGAATTGGTGTGGGTTGGTTAGCCATTGCATCAGCTGTGCGCTCCAATGCGCGCGAGCGAGTGAATGAGCCGGGTGGTGCACCAAGTGGATGGATGGGCCTCGACCGGACTAAGTTGTTGCTAGTAGAGTGTGAGTCAAAATACACTCCCACATAACTTACACACTTATACCGAAGATTTCCAGTCCACGGCGGCAGGATTGTTATATTTGAGCAACCCAATTCATATCAGGCAAAATAAGATTGCCGCTTTCGTGAGCTGTCTTGCCAAGTCCTGTCTAGTCATGTTCGTTGATGGATGCAACTCTCAACCAGTTTGTCCTCACTGATCAGTGACTGCAGCAGACAAACCTCACTCGTGTGGCCGAGAACATATTTGAGCTACCGAACCGGTGCCCTTGATTTGATTCGATAATCAGTCCTTTCAGAACTGTATAGAATCACGTCTGGTCTCTGCTGCTGCGTTGACCTAAGAAGAGGAATTTTGCTCTGTAGGGAAGCTGTTTGAGTGGTACTTAAACGCTTGCTTGCCAGACAGTCAACATGGCATCGGCATTAGACTTCCTTACCCTCGACGTCTTCACCTCAACGCACTATCTAGGAAATCCTCTGGCTGTTGTCCTCGTTCCCGCGGCCCAGGCCTCTACCTTGACTCAAGAGCGCAAACAGCTCATCGCGCGGGAGTTCAACCTCTCAGAAACTGCCTTTCTACACGTGCCGGAAGATCCCTTGTCCACCGAGCGCAGGGTGGACATCTTCACTATCGAGGAAGAGCTGCCCTTTGCGGGTCACCCTACCATCGGAAGCACGTACCTCGTGTTAAGACACTTTGGCCTTGAGCATGTGCGCGCGCTGTTGCTCAAGGGCGGACGCGTGGAGATCTCCAAGACGGGAGGGGAGGCGGAAGGACGAGTGCTGGCTACCATTCCGCACGATGTGCACTTGCACAAGAACACCCTGCGCTCCATTTATCAGTCAGACGATTCTCAGTTGGCGGAACACGTCCGCTCCGCGCTTAGCGACGATGTCGCAATTCGCCAGGCAGAGCTTGATGCGCCGGTTGTTAGCATTGTCAAAGGAATGTCCTTCGTGTTGGTCCAGCTGCCCAGCATCGAGCACCTTGCCAAAGTGACGACTGCAAAGAGGCTGGACTTTACTAAGCTTACAGGGCTGCTGGACGCCGGTCCTTGGGAGAAGAGCTTCACGGCACGCTACTACTACGTCATGCTTGAATCCTCTGAAGGGGCAAAGACCGTCAGAATACAGGCTCGAATGGTGGAGATGGGTATGGAAGACCCAGCCACTGGTTCGGCCGCGAGTACGCTCACTAGCTACCTAACACTCCAAAGTGCCGCAGATAACGTCGAGTATGAAATAGTCCAAGGCGTGGAGATGGGGCGGCGTAGTCACATTGCAGTTGCAATTGAGGCCGTTGGTGCTGGGGAGGCGAGGAAGATAGTAGACCTAAAGCTCGGTGGCACAGCCAGGGTTGTGATGAAGGGTACATTGGTGTAAGGCTGGCCTGACTGATTGTACTGGAGACGAAGTTCAGAGGGAAGAGTTACTAAACTCAGATACAACAATATACAGCCGTTTCGGAGGCTTGTTCGCAGCCATGGTGGTGTCTTCTCAGATCTGCTTGCAGATTGAGCACTCGCAGCCACAGCTATGATAGATCTGTCAAGGGCTCTAATGCTACGCAGACCTTGAGGCTCATTGCAGTATTACAACTCTAAGGAGTTGCCACCATTCTTGTCACGTGTATTTGGTCAGAGACTCTACAAGTAACCAACAGAAGGAGCACTAATATTGAGAACGTTACAGTGTGACCACTGATCAAAGTGAGAAGAGGTAATGATATTAAGTCTATTGTGGGGACTATTGTGTTAGGTTGAAGAAACTATAACCTTCATCAAATTAGTACAGTCGTTTCGGTCTCAGGAAACGATCTCTAGTGCTGTGTAAGATTTGCATACTAGGAGGTGAGGTTCTTTGGGACCTTTGCAAACTTAGATTCATATACAATAGACCATTGTGATTAAGTATGTACATTTGTCAGTTATGGCGGCCACCTTGAAATCATTACCTGGAAAGCATTTTATTGACATGTCATGCCGTGCCAAAATCCGATTTTCATGTCCGTGAGCCTCCTGTATGCTTATCTAATGCTCCAAAAACACGTCAACTTTCGATCACCCGCATTTCTCTCGCTTGGAAACGAGGAGAACAGCAGTGACCCTGTCAACGTTCTCTGGGCCGCCATCTGTTCCACTCCTTTTGTCCATGTTGCGCCAGCCCAATGATATGATATTTTCCATGTGCTCATGCCTCATGCCTTTAGGGGATGTGGGATGCGACTGCCGACGATTTAAAAGGAGAAAACAAAGAATGTCGGAGCAGGTTGACGGGACGAATTGCTGTCAACCCACGCAACGAGTTTCATCGCAATGTATACGGAATGCCATCCAAATCATCCATGTAGTCTTCGTAATGGTCATGATCGGACCCTCTGTCCTCCTCGTCTTCGCTTTCCGCTTCACTCCCCCCACCGAAGATGACGCTAAAGTCGGCATACACGTCGTCGGTCTCATCGCCGCTATCATATCGGCTCTCGTGCTCCGACGTCGGAAAGGCGACATTATCATCGTCTAGCTCGTCTTCTTCCATGGCCCTACCTATTTGACTGCGGCCTGCCTTGAGTTCTGGCGATCGCAGGGCACTTAAACGAGGAGAAGGGGGCAGTCTCAAACTGGCCGGATCAGCGGGTCTGAGAGCCTTTGAAGGAGATCCCGAGGGTGATCCAGGTGGAGACGACCGGGCAACAGCTGCGGCGCGTGACAGAGGGTGAGGGTATGGAGGATTGGATATGGCAGGGGGCAGCCGGAGGATAGGAGTGTGAGGGCCGGTATCTGGAGCCCGTAAACCCGTCGTCAGAGCAGAGGGCATCCGAGCATTCGCTACGAACCCGAGGCCATGCAATCCTGCAGACCCAGCTAAGAGCGAAGCGTTCGCTGCGACCTCGACAACAGATTTGTCGCCCCGGTGCTCTGCTTCTGCGCATATTCGCAACCTGAATCGGTTCAGGATGGCAGCCCGCCTTAACATTTCCGACTGCGCAGGATGGTGTTGACTCGGTGCTGGAAATCCACTACCAGGGCTTGGCCCCTGCCCTGCTCCGGCGAAGTTGACGGGGTGGTTAAGTTTCCGCGCAGCTACTACTGCAGCTAGTTTTAGAAATCTCTTGTCGCCTGCTGCTACTGCCTCACGATTCAGTATGTGAGTCGCCGGGAGCGAGAAAGGCTGGGAGAGACGGCTGGTGATCAATTCAAGCCGCAAACGGCGCTTTTTGCAGCTGAGGGCAGCCGTGTTTGGCCCGTCAACATCGGTCAATGGACGTCGTCGTTTTGTAGCACCTCGAGGGGGAGTAGATGGCGATCTGCACGAAGCAAATGAGAAATCATCCGATGATATTGATGGCGACAGTGGAGAGATAAATGCTAAGAATGAAGCAGATGTTGACGTGGAGGATGCGGAGGAAGATATGCTGTGATTCCGCCATGCTACCGATGCAGACGAGATGGTGGCGAGTTCAGGCTCCGAGGATACAGTTGCAACCATGTGTCCTTCCGAGCTCTTGATGGCGGAGACAAATTGTGGCGTGGTTACAAGTTGAGGTATTCTCGGCATTGTCCTGCTCCTTGAGGCCACACTGGGAAGCGCAAACAATGCTGAAGCAGTATTGGGTTCGACTACGTCCAGCTGAGCAGAGCCTCCACGGCGCCATGGTCCCAGATGCCCTGCCAACGACCCACGGTGAATTCCGTCAATCGATACGACCATGGTCCCCATTTGCTGAGATATGGTCACTATGGATAGCACTTGACAAGTGTTGCTAAAATGCCGGGCGCTCCGTGCAGGGAGTTGGCCGGCAGCAGTTTGAGGTTCCGATCCAACGTGGCAGCTCCTAGAATATTGCAGTGGTTACCGCACGAGAATATGTGATATGGCATAACCTGTCTTCATAGTCGTGAAGGCCCGATACTCGACCCCAGGGGAACCGTATCCACCCAGCGAAGGCAGCTGCTGGCGATGTTGAACACCTCAACAATGCTGGTGTATGTCAGGGCATGACGCTTTGAGCGCCAGTGCGTCTGCCAGGTTACGATGTCTATCGATACGGCGAGTATGTCCTGTCCCAAAGAAGTACTCAAAGCAGAGAGTATTAGTGACAGGTCCAGCCTAAGACCTTTCAACACCAGACATGAGGACTGGAGGTGCCAGACGCATCGAGGGGATGAAGTGCCGTCAAGGTGAAATCAAACTCCCATTAGCGGACTGAACAGCGTAGTAATCACCCTCGCAATTCACCTAAACACCACATATAAAAGGAGGAACTGAGGGCTCGGGCGCAAGCGAACGATGCAGGACGGGAAACTCTCTCTGGAAAGCCAGCCTAAGCGGGCTTGCGAGCAAGTAAGCTGTATTCGTGTAGTGACCTTATCCTTCACGCGGGACCAGATGAGAGAGAATGAAAAGAGCAACAATAGAGGGCGAGTTGAGGAGTGGATATCGCCGAGAAAGTTGTTGTATGGCAGAGGACAGAGTGAAGGGGAACGGTCTTGGGCTCTGGCTGATGGGAAGCGGCACGAGACGTCAGGAAAGGCTAGGTAAGGATGTGGTATGGAATGGTATGGTAGGGTAGGGTAGGGTAGAGAGTATGGTCTTTAATAAACAAGGGTGGTGGATTGGCCAGGCAAATGGAGGGGGGCGGAGAAAGACCTGGGGGACGGAGACGGGGGGACCAGCCGGTCGGTGTCGGTGGAGTAAAGTAACCCTCCTGTCGGATGACGCTGGGGAGGCAAAACCAAAGAGGGACTGTTCAATGCTTGACTGGACTCTTCAGGACGGTAGGGGTTGCAGAGTGAAGAAGAGAGAGGGTAAACTATAACCGAGCGCCACGCGTGATTTCGCAGGCCCGACTCGAAGTACCTGACCGGCCGACTATCGAGCAATCGGTTGGTCTGTAGTGTAGAAGAAGAAGAAGGCTTGCCAGGGACGGCAGAATGCCCAGAACCCTGCGTCCCAAGAGGATCTCGAGTCGACGCCGAGCCAACAGGAATGGCGAGAGTTAGGTAAGTGTATCGAGAAAGCCGGGTCTGCTGGACATGAAGAAAGAGGCTAGGCTTGGATGGTGACAGCCCCGAGGCAGGACCTAAGACGAGTGAGGCACTACGGTATGGTAACGTAGTGAGGAGGATGGAGGAGAGAGGAGTCGAGTTTCGCTTGCGGTACTTCACAGCGTGGGAAGTTGATGCATTGTTTGTTGAAACAGTAACGGCAGCTAGGTTACAGAAGGTGATAGAGAGCACCTAGCTAGCCACGACATGTCAGTGCCGAGAACAGCTTTGTATCGTGTGTACAGTACTATACAATACAGTACCGGGTTTATTGTATATGTGTAGGGCGTGCGAGCGAGACCGGGATGGGGAACCTGGAGGGAGGGAAGCGATCCGGGGCAGGCCAGCCCAGGCCAGTCCAGTCCCAGTCCCAGTCCAGCCCAAGGCCAAGCAAGTTCAAAGTGCAGGGAATCAGGGCTTAGGAGGGGTCAGGGACAGCAATGCGAGGTCGCGAAACGGGTCTGGTCGGACGGTGATGAATGGCAGGAGAGAGGAAGGACTGTAGTGTACCTGGTCTACACCGCACCGTACATTGCTGACCTGCACAAGCTCCCCGTAACACCTGCAGCAGGTGGCTCAGCCTGACTGGCCCAGCACAAGGATCAAAGTCGGGGAAGAAGCTGGGCGACCTGACTGGCCCGGGGCAGAGAGTCGTGAGGAGGAAGAGGCGGAGAAGTGCAACTCGCTACTATCAGGTAAATTAAACGAGGTCTAGTGTCGTAGGTCGTAGAGCGGGAAGTCTTGTACTGTAGGTACCGTGTCGTACCTGTAAACTCACTCAGGACGACAGTGTGTACTTTGTTCTGCCGACTACTACTTTGCGAGGCAGCAATGCGGTAATTAAAGACAAGGGGAGGCGTAATGAGCCCGGGGTCGTGATAAGTACAGTAGGTTTGTACTACCGGACCATATTTGAAAGGACTCAAAGAACACCTGAGCCACGGATTAGACACCATTGAGAAGTTAGCTAATAAGTATGGGTGGTGTGTGGTGTTGGTAGTATGTGACATGTCTACAATTCTGAACGAGATGGTCACCTCCGGCCTTTGCCATGTAGTAACGAAGAAGATAATAAAGATACGGTAAGCAGGCGACGCTGGAGGTCCAGCACACTTCGGCACTGCAGCGATGGTGCTCAAGTACATACATGCATCATACATGCATGCTCCAGGGTTTCAAGATGGACGGACTAGAGGGTCAATTGATTCATCAATTGATCGGTCAGTCACATGGTTTAAGAGTGCTTGAAGACACTCGAATTATCAGCCACTCTGGTCGATGTTCGATGTTATGGGAGGGATAGTACATCCATACAATATTCTATGACTGATTGATGACCGACGGACGCCGCCGACAGACGACGACGACGACGAGCGGGGAAACGAAAACCAGGACGGGCCCCTTGCTCTCTTCGCAGGGGCGACAAGTTAGGACGTATGTACTTACATGTAATTACTTGTACAGCGCGCATCATCCAACGAGGAGGATGATTTTTTTTTTTTCTTTTTTCTTTTCCCCCAAAGTGCACCTGCAGCAAGGCAGAGCCAGTCCAGCATTTCCATGGGGTAATAACCCGGTGAAATGGCGTCCTGGCTGCTTGCTTCTAGAATCGATCTTCCAGATCTTCGCTCGCGATGCAGACAGAGTTGCCCCTGTCTTTCTCTGCCGATCACAAGGTCGTGCTAGCTAGTGGTGCCTTTTTGCCCGTGATCATGATAATAATGATGAGGCTTAGACATGTTCATTCGCGTGCCCGCAGCCTACCTAAGTTTTTAGACAGAAATGACAAGAGTTGCGAAGGAAGAAGTGGCAGGCCTTTCTTCTCCCAACCTGCCACCAGAAGTTTACCGTAAGTCTCACTGCATGGGTGCTGTGCCTCTGCATCCAAGGTCAAAAAGATCCGCCTGCAAAAGTTAAGGCAAGGTTTGGCGGCGACGGGTAGTCTAAGGGCCCCTCCCGCTCCCGTCCAGGACAGTCCGGACAGTACCCGAGACCAACAGCCTCCACTTCTGGCGGGCCTAAGTTGGAGCTTACTGCATAGTAGGTACGGACCGTACTGGACTGTATTCGGTCTATAGGTAGCATCTCACATAGTTAAGGGACCTTAGTAGCCAATGGCTTATTATGATTGCCAAGGTAAGATACCTCGAGGTAGGGAGGTTACGCAAGGTTGCTTCATGTCCTGTACTGTACTGTACTGTTCTGTTCTGTTCCGTTCTCTACTGTACTGTGCTTCATCGGGCTTACCTGGTCTTGCCCGCTTATCCCAATACGGCAGGCTTGAAGTGTCACGCGATGCACAGAGCTTTCGAAGAAACGCCCGAAGACGGATGGGTGGCACAGCTTACAGGGGCAAGGAGGGTGTGACATTAACGTCTATCCCCATTGAACCAAACACCTTACTCCAATGCTCGCGGTAGTTAGACTGATTCGTTCTTGACAGCTCTGCTAACTCCGAAGTATCTTAGGTTTGGAGGCACATTCAATGTGCGCAGATAGGTGGAAGAGAAGAGAAGAGAAGAGAGGGTTACCCGACCTTGTGGCAAAACTACGCAGTAATGACCCGAGTCTCCAGAGTGTGTCGGCGCCTGCCGTCACACATGAATGCATTTTGATCTTGCAAGGTCATGACCACTAGACTTTGCCCGTCCACAGGCACAACTCAACTCAGGTAGAAGAATCCCTCAGCGAGCCTAGGTAGATGATGAGGAAGGCAAACATCAAGGGGCCAGGGCCGGGACCAGAGCCAGAGCTAGAGTCAGAGCCAGAGCCAGAGCCCACGACCATGACCAGATTCTGGTGAGATGCCACGATCACGGTAGTGTCGTGTCATAGTATTCGAATACCCTATGCATTCGCAGCACATCTATTGCGTCCCAACTTAGGCCAGTGTGATTCATCTGCTTGGTGTGCTTTATGCCTATGTGGTGAGCAGTACCGGTAGGGTAGAGAATGCCTGGGAATGTCTTCCTTCTCCCCCGGCATCTCCGAGCTTCCTCGCTTCGTCCTTTGTGCCACATCGAGTCCCTTCTCATCCCCAATCCCTCCTCTGCTACCTAGGTAGCCTCATTCTCCTTCTTCTACATGCTCCTCGGGGTTTTGAGCAGTTGACTAGGTGTTTAATTAAGCACAGCATAACGTAACTGATGGTTGAGCGAGCACATGCTCGTTTCTTCATCACGTTTGACATTTGGCTGGCTCCAAGTCGGGGTACGTGTCCCTTTGGATCGCCGTGTTTAGCGCATGACGCAGGCGGCACCCGTGTCCAGGTCCCAGGCCACCGGGATAGCACCACTTACTGCGTGCTGCCCATGCGGCGATAACACTGCCCACGGTTCCGGTTTACAAATGCGCCATATTTTGACGATGATGGAAGCGGTCAGCCATGATCCCGCCTGGTCTGCGACATACGCGCCAAGATATATATACTGAACACTACACTGACTACCCAGGGTTTATCTGAGCGGCGGTCATTTTTACCGGATTGCAGATACATCTCATCATGCCCATGTCATAACAAGTGCCAACATTAATCCATCCAGATATGGTCATTGTGAAAACGACGCCTCAATGGCGGCCATCCACAGCGTGCATGTCAATCTGTTGCACATTACCGGTACCCAGAGAGCTTTTTTCTTCGTTAGCAGGTTGTTGATTACCCTTGCCATTCATGCCCCATCCCAAGGTGTCAGATCATGCACCTGAAGCATATCAACAGCTTGATGAGATACTAAGGTCGCCTCTTCATTTGACGCGTCTTTTTTTGCATGGGAGCAGAATTGCCCTGCCAGGTGTCTTGTTATTCGGCCCAAGGTGATTGGCCAATTGCGACGTATGATCACGTGAATGGGCATGTGAACGGCTATTCCCAAACAGGCAAGGAACTTTGCTCCATGCTTGGACGTCAAACCACCAAGCAAATCAGACCATTTCCATTTCGTCCCGTCAAACCTGACCCTCCCGAATCCCCTTCCTCGGTCTTCCCAAACCACCTCTCCCGTACCTCGACGACGCTCTCCACTCCTCAATTGACCATCGCCATGTTCTTGCAACGCTCCGCCATCGCCGTCACCCGCCGGGCTGCCGTGTCCCCCGTGCTGAGACGCAGCTTCGCTACCACCCTCCTTCGCCGTGAGTCCATTTCCTTACCGGCCGCCCGACCGCCCGAGCGCAGACATACAAATCAACCAGAGACTCCCGTGCTATTGCCATTGTGATCACCCGGCTTCCGGTGACCTAGCACAGCAATTGGCCCTGCACGACTCTTTCTCTGATTGATTGCGACGCCTCGCGGGTTCTCAATTGGCGTTTCATGATTTACTAATCTTTCATGACTAGGCGATGCCGTTCCGGATGCCGCGAAGCAGGACACCAAGCTGAAGGCCCTTGCCGGTACGATCCCCCCCGCCTGCCTATCCTGTTTTACACCTACCGACCTACATCACCTCTACGCTGCGGAGAGGGGTGATTAAACTCTTGGTATTCGGCAGGAGGGAATGAAGAGTGAGGCTGACATTATGCATCGTGTAACAGATATCAAGACTCGCGAGGATCTTCTGGGACCCGGCGCCAAGCCTGGCACTGTTCCCACAGATATCGAGCAGTCCACCGGTATGGAGCGGCTAGAAATCTTGGGCAAGATGGAGGGAGTTGACATCTTCGACATGCGACCTCTTGATGCATCCCGAAAAGGTCAGTCTTGAAATGGAGTCCTATTGCCACGACCCGTGTCACGATGCGGGATGGCAACATCCTGACAGCTTATGGGCTAACAATACCACTAGGCACTGTGGAGAACCCAATTCTGGTCCGCTCTGCTGGTGACGAGCAGTATGCCGGTTGCACCGGCAGCCCGGCTGACTCCCACAACGTCATCTGGCTCGGCATGTCCCGTGAGCGGCCGGTCGAGCGATGCCCCGAGTGCGGCAGCGTCTACAAGATGGAGTACGTCGGCGCGCAGGATGATGGTCACGACCACGGCCACGACCACCATCACGGGTACGAGGAGCCCAAGACATTCGCCAACTTTGTCAAGCCCCAGTATTGGTAAAATGCTACCGCTCAGCTGATGAGGGATGGAGAACATTGACTGAAACGACAAGGGGGGGATGAGAGGATATCTCTCTGACTGTGACTGCCTATGTAGCAGATTGTGTAGATTATTGATCCGCAAGAGAGGGTAGTTGTATAGAGTTTATATTTGCCAAGTTTTTTCCCCAGATGCTATGCCTCGTTGTCATGGCCTCGTAACTACTCCCTCAGCTAGCAACTTTGTGTAATCCGACTCCAACGCTTCACTATTCATGAGTTATTCAAGCTGCCGCATGGTTATTCAACTAGCAAGAGCCCAACAGCCCAAGGCCCCATGGGGCATGGTTCTGTCCACAGTGTCTCAATCTCAAATTGAGCAACGACTATAGTCATGAGTATAGAGGCTCTCGAATGGCTCGTTCTATGTAGAGACTGCATCTCCGCCGTGCTGCTGATATGAAACCAGACGCACAGGTTTCTAGATGACTAGCAGTTGCAATCAGAATGCAACTCGTGGAGCTTTCGAGCACACGGAGCATGGCGGTTTAGACGCCCAAGGCTGCCAGATCAGCAGTCTTTGACGTCCCGAGACCTATGCATGAAGTGGTCCGCTGTATCCCTCAGTCGCCGTCGTCATCGTCACCAAAGCTCAACTTGATTTTCTTGACCTTCTTTTTCCCCTTGACAACCGGTCTGTTTGCTTCTCTCTTCTCGTGCTTGCCAATCTCGGCGATTTTCTTGCTGGCGTTGGGCTGGGAGTCTGGGCCTTGGTCTTGATCAGGACCTTGATCATCCTCTTCAACACCTCCGCCGCCTACGATCCTACCCGCCTTCCGCTTCTTGGCCCCTCCAATACTGGCTACCTTCTCTGCGACGGGATCCACGGGGTCCGCCCGTCGCTCGTCATCGCCATCGTCCGCCTCACTAGGCATGGCGCCTTCGTGCTCGTTCGACTTGGTGCCGATCTCCTTGACCGTGCCGTCCCGCTCCACGCTCACGCTGGACACGACATTGCCGCTCTCGTCGACGACAAGCGGCGCATCTTCGGCCTCCTCGCTCCCGGATCTCTGCTTGGCGGGGCGGCGGCGGGCGGCTAGGATGGGGTCGGGCGACTGCGAGTCGATAGTCGCCTGGCCACGGAGACGAGCGAGGAAAGGGGGCAGAGACTGGTCATAGTGCAGGTTCTTGCCGTTGATCTTGGCTTGCGACATGGCTGCGAAGCTGAAGTTTTTGGCGGACGATGCCTTGTGTTGGCGTACGATCGGGGAGACTTGACACGCGAGCCCTGCCACCTGAGGTAGCTTGCTAGGCTTCTGAGACCCTTTATGGATGAGGCATGAAAGGCAAGCAGGTGGTGGCTCAAGCAGGTGGGGGAAGGCTGATTCGGAGATGCACCTAATGTACACGTACCTGCCTACCTTACTGCATAGTAGGTAGGGCCTGATTTGCTTCTTGGGCAAAGATGTCCCCGTCGATTAGCGTGGTGCGGGGACCTAGGGGTACCTACCTTACCTAGGAGCTTAGGTACCTAGGTAACCAGTATGTACAGTACCTACCTGCATACCATGAGGTACTACCAAGACCAGGTATCTACCCACATCTCTCAACTACCTACCTCACCTGGGTAGATGGTGCTTCTACTGCATAGTAGATGCGCGATGCCAGCACGCATCTGAGCATCGATCTGATTTGGAGTTGGCGCCAGCAGGAGGCTGCCATCAGAGGTACCTACCTACATATGAGGGATGGGCCGGATGGCTGATCACTGGCGGGAGAGTCGGGAAGTACTACGACTACGCCCAGGTGGCGGGTACAATGTCTTGTTCGCTCTGGTCGCTGTGCTGGGTCTTGTCACCGCTCTGAAAATCCTCTTCAACATCTTGAGCTTCGTCTACCTGTACCTCCTCCGGCGCTCCAGCCTCGGGCGCTACCTTCATTCCACAGACGGCAAGCCAGCCTGGGCCCTGGTAACCGGCGCATCAGACGGCCTCGGGAGGCAGTTTGCCCACGAGCTGGCCGCCCGCGGCTTCAACGTCGTCGTGCATGGCCGGAACCCTGCCAAGCTGGAGGCTGTCCGAGATGAACTCGCCATTGCCTTCCCGGGCCGATCTTTTCGCGTGCTGGTTGCAGACATCTCGGCAATCCCCTGTCATCGCTGCCAGCCCGCGGCGAGCACGACTCCTTCTGCTACAGAATCGACGCAGACGGTGGACCTGGGAGCTATTGTCGCTTCCCTCTCGGACATCAACCTGACTGTCTTGATCAACAATGCCGGCGGTGGTGTCCTCAACTCCTCTGGCCAGCCGACGTTCCACCCTCTGCAGGCCTTCCCGCAGTCAACTGTTCTCGGCAATGTCAACGTGAACGCCATCTTTCCCCTGTTGCTCCTGCACAAGCTCATACCCCAGCTCATCCGCAACGCTCCGTCCCTAGCCATCAATATTGGCTCCATGGCGGACCAGGGAATGCCACTGCTATCCTTCTATGGCCCCAGCAAGACATTCGCAATGGGCGTCGCAGGCTCGCTGGCCCTCGAGATGATCCTGGAGGGCCAGGATGTTGAGGTGCTTGGCGTGCGCCTGGGAGAAGTGACCGGTGTCTCACACTACAAGGCCGCCCCGACGATATTCGGTCCCAGTGCGCAGACCATGGCAAGGGCTGCGCTGGAGAGGGTAGGCTGTGGCCGCCCGACCGTTATAGGCTATTGGGCACATGCGCTTCAGCAGGCAGGTGCGAATCTTTTGCCAGACTTTTTGAAAGATCGGATCCTGTTAGATATCATGAGTAGGCGTAGGGAGGACGAGAGGAGAAAGCTAAAGAGTGCGTGAACTGCTCTGCTGGCCCTCGAGACCAGGTTCTTGATTATTGGTGGGCAAATTCCCAAAAACACCCAAGAGCCTGGTGTTTCATGATGTGGCACGTGCGTGCTTTCTTGAATACACCGTACTCTACACGACAGCCGGGAGACTGCGAGCGCGTTATTCTAACCCCCAACAAGTGCAGTGTATGTCACACGGCCTCCGATCTGGACCACACGAGTATGTTGAGCCAAGTTGATGATTAATTAGCTACTATACTACCCAAGCCTGTTGGAACCCATGACTTGCAGTCGATGGCTGTGGAAAGCGTGCACAACTTTGGTCGCAAACATCCAGTAGATACCCCTGACCCAGGTTCCCGCGCCAATGCCACGATATCAAACACTCCATTCACGAACGTTGACACGCCCTCTCTATAATCTGCCAGAAGGCCCCGCAAAGCACCAACCCCGGGTCTTCGTTCGGCCGAACATTCCCCTCTTAACCACAGTCAGCAGCTTGATAATGCTATTGTAGCTGAGGCATATACCTCATGGGCCGCATTTCTGCCTTCGCAAGAGACAGATCGACCCTCTTGGAAATGTGCAGACCGACCATCATTTTTCATCGTTAGGTTAAGGTTAAAGTGCGAGGATTTATCGACGAGGATAGCCCGACATCCAGGGTAACTTCACCGACTTACTCAAATAACATGATGGATTTGACTCTGCCATCAGGCTGATTGATGCAGTCTACCATTTGAGCCACTTCCTGGACGACAGACAAAATCGTAAACACCAAACAGGTGTTTTGGTCAACCAGCCACATGCTGCATAGTTCGAGTGAAGAGGGCGGAGGATTCGCAGTGGCTCCCGACATGCAGATCCTCAAAAGCGATCACTTCTAATAGACTGGGCAGCGGCTGTGTCGGTGCGTGTAATCGGTCATAAACAGTTCTCAGCTCGTGTAACGAGGAGACAAGCAGGTTGGCCCAATGGCTCGTGGCCAACGGCTCATCTTGATGGGTATTATCGCCAGCCAGGGACGTGCTCTCTGAAGGAGTGAGGGGCCGATCGCTGGGTATAGGGGATGACCTCTCCACAACTTCGAAAGCATTGTGATCTCTAGGCCACGGAGTTGAAGCGGTGGCAGGGACGACAAAGTGCGGCGATGGGGACGAGGCGCCTTGACTCTTCAGAAACCACTTGGTCTTTCTATTTAGCGCTGGACGACTCCGGAGGGTGGAGCGGCCTTCCCTCTTATATGCTCGGCGTCTTTTTTGAACTTTGGCTTTGGCTTTCATCTCGCCCGTCTCAACATGGGTGCAGAGACCCCATCGCTTGAGATTCGACTGGTATTGCCTGCCTCTGAAAGTAAATGTCAGCCATCATGGCAATTATGATAACTCCTGAGAAGGACAGGACGGGCGTCGGTGAAGTAGCTGTTGTTGGAGTCGTACTAGGTTACATACGTAGCCAGGAACCCAAAAACATCCCTCATTACCTTAACCACCTCGGTCAAGTCTCTGTGTTCTGCCCAATAAAGTTCTTCTATGGTGAGGCGTTGGTCATCCCAGTCTTGGCTGCACTGCGGCCGAAGAATATGTCCAGAAGCCTGCTTCATGGTGGAGAGGAACGCGATGAGCCGTTTATCGAATTGACAAGAGTAATATGTGCAATGGTAAATGAAGAGAGGTATGATCTGATTAAGTGTATCCGCTAGTAGTAACGCCTGAAGTGTTTGAAGACCAGCTTCTCTACTGAAACAAACAAAGACTGGACGAGTGATGGCTGTAAACAGTTCGAGATGTGATGAGGAGAAACGCAGGACGACAAGAAAAGAGCACAAGAGGGAATGCGGGCTCTAAGACAGATATGTATGGGAACGTGCTCGATGTTCTCAGGGAACCCGACTCGGTACCTGCTAACCCAAGCTTGGGTCCATGACCTACAGATGAATGTGACGATGTGCTCGGCTGAACTCCCACTGCATAAGGCACGGTATGGTCAGATGGTGAGGTAGTAGCCCAGTTGCCAGGATTCCATGGCTGACTGGGATGTTTCTGGACTTTGGTATTGGAGCTGCCTCCTGGCACGCACGCACACACGCACGTAAAGCATTGCACCGCGAGGCACGCATTAGTCTGGAGTTCTTCCCTACAATACTGTAAGTATTATTATCTAGTGTAGAGCGTAAGCCCACAACAAGGTGAATGTGCGCAATGGCATTGATCGATTGATGGATTGACTGATTCATTCATTCATTCATTCATTCATGACTTGGACGACGAGACGGCCATGCATGTCACACAAGAAGAGGCCGGCTGGGGAGCGGCCATTTGAAACAGCAAGGGTCCACGCAGGAGGCTGTGGCGGCTGTTTCGGGGGGTTGCAGGTTGCCGGGGGTTTGGGGGTGAGCGGGCAGTCATCGGAGTTTCGAAACGCGCATACGGAAGCCCCTTATTGATGCCAATCACCCTTCAAGTTATGAGGACTCACTCTGTCTGTCTATCTGCCTGTCAGTCAGCGCCTGTCAGCGAGCGTCAGCCTCCGCCCCGGATCCAGGCCTCAGCCTCCAGCCTCGCTCGTCCCGAGGATGACAAGCAAGAGTGCAAAGTACAGACAAGGGAAACAACTAAGATGCATCTACTCGGCTGGCGGCAACCTTGGAAAGCCCATAGGTCACAGTTAGTATCAAGACCAAGACCAGGCAGAAAGTGATCTCACTTCCAGCAGCAACGGGGGAATGGGCACTCCCTAGACTGGGTAGGTAGGTAGAGCATCCAGGTAGACAACACGCCAGGAGCACTCTTCATTACCACCACATATCCCAGCATTAAACCAGACTACACCAATGGCCTGTTCTTATCCGTCCGTTCCAACTTCCAAGGCTGTTAGGACATACTATGTATGCCCTGCCCGAGACCCCACCAAGGTACCGTTGGAGGATACGACGGAGTAAATAAGAAGATGTGAGTTGCATGCCGTCGTCCTCGTGCTCTTCGTCGCATCGTCATGGTTGCAAGAGTCACCAGGAGAGCGACACACGCTCCCGGGCACCCAGCTAATCAGGCTTCTCTGTAACGGAGCAAGTAATTGGAACATTCATTAGGGTAGGTATCCAGTGAAAGTGAGGTATCTAGGTACGGGCGGAATGTCATAATAGAGTGAGGGACAAGGAGTTGAAGACTGGAACGCTAACATGCTCAACGTTACTAACATTTAAGTCGGCGTCAGTCGCAGGAAATCGTTAGACACGATGGCCAGCGCTGGCGATCTCTTCGAGCCAGCTGGCGCACAACCGCCTCCAGCTGGCGAAGGAGACACGCAACCTGTCAAATTTTGCGCCCCTGTCCGTCATACCCGTGGACAAATTGGGAACTCGAGAACCAAGGAAGGAACTTGGAAGACCCCCCCCCCCCCCCCCCCCAAACCCCTTCCAGCCAAGGCAGGAACGAAGAAGTACCAAGGTACCTCGCCTACTTGCTCAAGCCCCACTGCAGCCCCTTTTCCAGCGCCCTTCAGATCCCTCTCAACAGCCCCAAGATGTACTAGACCCAGGTACCTAGATACCTACCTAGGTACTCTGTAGGTTGGTAATTAGGTAAGATATTTTTACCCCTATGTAGGATGGAAGGTACGTACCTGCCGGTGCCGCCAGGTTGCCCTTTCCTCTTTGGCCTGCCTTACTCGAGACGCGCGTGAAGAAGGCCATCTCGCTCCCACTAATTACCTAGTTACCTATCCTCTAAATCTTCACTCCTCTCGCGCCTCATCGGCTTGGTGCTTCTTTTTCCCTTCCCTTCCCTTTCCCTTTCCCTTTCCGCCCGCACGCCCGCTCGCGTCACGGCTACCGGCGACGACTCGAAACTTGTCAGCGGAGCAACGACAATTGGGTCCCATCTCCGTTGCCTCTCGATCAATTCGTGTTCCACCTGATTCCCTCCGCTGCTGCTGACGGACTGACGACAATCGTCTCCTCGCCCTCCCCCTGGAGGCGTCCCTCGCGGCGGATCCTTCCAGCGCCATTCCCATCACCGCGAGAGTAGCCCTCAACAGCAAATACAACTACAAGCGACGCCATGGATCTCATCCGGCGAGCCTCTCGCTTCATTCCCAAGGGGCCCCCTCAACTCCCCACCGCCGACGAGAAGAAGTCCGACAAGCCCCGGTCGGCTCGTCTATGGTCACGCCTTGCCTTCTTTCGTAGACCTCTTCGGCTCAAGGGCAATTCCAGCATCTCCGTGCCCCTCGGCATCGTCCTGCTTTTCCCATGCATTGTCGTCATACTCATTTTAGTCCTGTTCGTCAGGCATCCCAGCTCCCCCGGCAGGATCCTCATGCCCGCCGGGGCACCTCCAGCTATTCGGTAAGCAAAACCCTATCTGGTTTGCCGCAGACTCTCCCTCTAGTCCTCTGTTTTTACCGATTGATCCCTTACTGACCGCTTTATTCCCCCCCTTCGCAGAAAAATCAGCGAGGAGCATGACAAGGTGTTCGTGACGGGGTGCCTGGAACCCGACACGTCGAAACCTCGAGCGAATGGCGCCTTTGTCGTTCTCGCCCGGAACAAGGAGTTGGACGGTGTCATCCAGTCCATCAAGTCCATCGAGCGCCACTTCAACCGGTGGTACCACTACCCCTACGTGTTCCTGAACGATGGCGAGTTCAATCAGACTTTCAAGGATGTCGTTGCCAACCATACCTCCGCTCCCGTCGAGTATGGTGTTGTTGGCCCCGACATGTGGGGTTACCCCGACTGGATCGATCCCAAGGTCGCTAAGGAAGGTATCGCTAAGCAGGGAGATGCTGCCGTCATGTACGGAGGGTTAGAAAGTTACCATGCCATGTGCAGATTCTACTCTGGGTAAGTTTGTCCATGGATTTCCCCGGACGGTAGACCCGGCTCTTGAATATGTCCATCATGATTCTCTAACAGTTTGAGCAGCTTCTTTTACAAACACCCCATTCTCGCCAAATACGAATGGTACTGGCGTCTGGAGCCGGAAATCAAGTACTTCTGCGATATCACATAGTATGTCTACCCCTGAGACGCAACCTTCAGTGCTTTTCAAGTCTTTCTCTAACCTGACCGCAGCGATCCGTTCCTGAAGATGATTGAGAGCAACAAGACCTACGGCTTCACCATCGCCGTCAAGGAACTCAAGGAGACCGTCCCGAACATCTTCCGATATGCTTCAGCCTACAAGCGTATGAACAATATGACTTCAAAGGGTCTCTGGGAGATGTTCGTCGACCCGCTAGAGAAAGAACCGGAAAAGCCCAAGGAGGATACTTCCAAGGCGCCTCCGCTCCCCGAGGAGATCTTGCGCTCCGATCCCAATCGCAACAGCCTACCCGAGATTGAATTGGAGGCCATGGAGGGCGAGAAGTACAACATGTGCCATTTTTGGTCCAATTTCGAGATCGCCAGCCTCGAGTTTTTCAGAAGTAAGGAGTATGAAGATTTCTTTCAGATGATGGATCGCAGCGGCGGATTCTGGATGGAACGCGTAAGTCACATAATCAACGTCCATTCACCTTGAGGCTCGGCACGTCCCTTGCTAATCATATATTCCTCATAGTGGGGTGATGCTCCCATCCACTCGCTTGCAGCCGGCGCCCTCCTTGCTCCGCGAGATATCCACTATTTCCGTGACTTCGGTTACCGACACACAACTATCCAGCATTGTCCTGCAAACGCCCCTGCAAGACAGCTCCCGCGCGAACCGTTTCTGGAGAAGACAACGTTGGACGAGCGCAAGCGGCTTGAAGAAGATCAATACTGGGACCAGTTCGACCCGCCGAAGGAGAATGGTGTAGGCTGCCGCTGCCGCTGCGATACCGACATTGTTGACGTCGAGGGCAAAGAAGGCAGTTGCCTTGCCGAATGGGTGGATGTTGCGGGCGGCTGGGCTAGCCCCTAAACTAATATCTAGATGGCCTTGATAAGTCTAGAGGTGTCACGGACCTTCTACGAGTCACGTCGAATGTATACAACGGTTTTTGTCGCTAGAAGTATCACTATCGACCCTGAGCGGTGGCCACATTGCGTGGTAATCATATCGCGGGTCGTTGTTTATTATGCCTGGTTTTCGCATGGGTTTTGGGTACTGTCACATATCATCGTCATCCTGGGACTAAACTTAATGAAAAGACTATACTATACAACTCAAACCAGTCGTCCAAGGTGCCATAACCATGCTCACATGCAATCCCTGGGCACAGAGGGTCTCTTCGAGTGCAAGGTCGCGTGATCGACATTTGTACCTTGCACAGTACTCTACTCGTAAAGGTCAACTATTTCCCACTCGTCAGTTGTGATCTGCCGGATTCTCACTGGCTTCCCGGCAACTTTGCTAAGCTCGCTGACGGTCTTCTAAGGTCGACTATCCCCTAGTTGTGTATGCCATCATTGCCCACTGGCGAAGACCTAGACGTACAACGACGACAACGCGAAGCTCTGGATGGCATATACATTTTTGGGGGTTGAGTACACTTTAACCTAGTGCCAATTCTGAAGCTATTGATAGCCTTCATTCCCTTTGAGTATTATTGTTCTACCAATCTGTATCTGCCAACGGCTCCGCTAAATCAGTGACCGCTCCATGACTGGCATCGCCAACGAGGCGTGCGTATTTAGCCAGAGCCCCCCTGAGAGGACGTTGTGCCGGAGGCGTCCAGCTCTTCTTTCGCTCACGCAACTCTTCGACGCTGATGTTCAAGACATCTATCCGGTTCTCCACAGCATCAATCCGCACCTCGTCCCCGTCACGCACCAATGCGATCGGCCCACCCACAGCCGCTTCAGGGCAAACATGTCCGACGATGAACCCGCGGCTTGCCCCGCTGTAACGCCCATCAGTGACCAGTGCAACATTGGACAGTCCTGCGCCCATGATAGCCGCACTGGCTTTCAGTTGCTCCGGCATGCCGGGGCCCCCGCGGGGACCTTCGTACCGTACGATAAGCACCAGGTTGCCGTCGGTAGCTTTGATATCGCCCTTCTGCAGGGCCGAGTCGAGTTCGTGCTCCTTGTTGAAGATGCGTGCCTTGCCAACAAAAGCAAGACCCTCCTTGCCTGTGATCTTGGCCACGGCACCGGCAGGAGCCACTACATATCGAGTCAATATATTGCCAGCAAGATGAGCAGGCGATGTGCCTCTATCAGCCGGTCTTCGATGCCATTACCCCATTGCAGGGATGGCGAGCGGAACGTTGGCTGCTTCAAACCTCGTAGCCTCGAACGGTGAGAAGGGCTTGACAAGGTTACTTACAGTTTCCTCGCAATATGCGTAAGTGGCCAGTGGCCTTGATGGGGTCAGTCAGCGGGCGAATAATTTTCTGATCAGGTGGCAATGACGGCCAGGACTCGCAGTTCTGTGCAAGAGTGAGCCCAGTGACTGTAGGGATTGATCCATTGATGAGGCCAGCCGCGATGAGCATCTTCAGAACAGACGGTGTGCCGCCAACTCTGTACAGGTCTTCCACTATAACATTTAGAGTCAGCAATTTCATTGTGCCAGTGACGAGCTAGGAAAAAGTTGGATGAAGATGTCTCGGGAGCAAGTGTCCTAGATTGGGACCGTGTCATTGTGTCGAACACTCAAAACATGGCCATGACAGTTGAAAATGAATTCCAGAAGTTTCTTACTGTAATACTTCCCACTCGGTGCCATATCGGCAAGATATGGGACGCGGTTACTCGTGCGCTGCACATCGTCCAAGGTCAACGGCACGTCAGCGCTGTTCGCCATGGCTAGAAAGTGCAGCACGCCGTTCGTCGATCCGCCAAGGGCCATGGTGAGCACCAGCGCATTCTCGAAGGCAGCGCGTGATAGCAGATCGCGCGGACGGATGTCCTTCTCCATGACGACTTGGATCGCATCGGCCGCACGCTCGCACTCCCTGGCCTTCTCGGGCGAAGTAGCCGGAAAGGAGCTGCTGCCGGGGAGAGTCAGGCCCATTGCCTCGATTGCAGTCGCCATGGTGTTGGCCGTGTACACTACAGCATCTGGAGTCAGCAATGGCCTCGCGAGGGCAGTAAGTAGGTAGGGAGATGCTGCAATGGAGGTGTCACAGGAGGCGCCCTCCAGGTATGGGCTGTGCTTGTGTCGTCAAAGACCGAAATCATGGTACGAATAGGGGAACATGAATTCCAGGAGTCGCTTACTGCCACCACAAGCACCGGCCCCGGGGCATGCGTGCTGCTCGATATCATCCATCACATCCGACGGGGTGGCTGGCTTGCCGTTCACGGTAGGGTCTTTGCACTTGGCATGCAACTTTCCATATACAAAGGCACCCTGCGCTTCGTAGCAGGTGCTGATGTTGATATCTTGATCTAGCAACGCACTTCGGCCTTTCATGATGGTCCCACCGTAGATCATCAGGAAAGGGCGGTTGTGCCGAGCTGCAGCAATCACCACACCGGGCATATTCTTGTCACATCCGGGGATACTAATGTTGGCGTCGTGGCGCTGGGCGCAAGTGACAGACTCGATACTATCAGCTATGATTTCTCTTGTCTGCAGAGAGTAGCGCATGCCTAGACGAGAGAGTTGCGTCAACCAACCATGGTCAGAAGCCCTTGTAGCAGGAGGATCCATAGCATCATACCTTCGCTACCCATAGTGATGGCATCTGACACGCCAATGGTGTTGAACTGCCACGCAAGCATTTTGCGCTTCTCCACGGCATTCTTTACGGTCTTTCCGAGATCCATGACTGCACGACGTTAGTCTGTTGTCGTCCCGACCTGTTTGCTCGACAGCAATGGCACTCCAAGCGGCTTACGGTGTGTACTATTGCGAATCGATCAGTTCTTGTTATTTCTCGCGACAGGATTCAATCTCCTACTTGCACGGGTTTCCCTCCCACCAGACCGTTGCGATACCCACCTGAGGCGCGTTTTTCATCATATCTTGATTCGGCACTCCAGCGCCGTAGAGCATTGCCTGACACGGGGTACCTATCAGCAAACTTCTTCGAGAACGGGAACGAGCAACTCCCTTGGGCGCATGGACTGAAAAGGGGCCCCCTCAACGGAGTCGGGTCCCGGGGCAGAGGTCAGGCATGCTGTAGCTGCTTAACTGCCATAATGCAGAAAGGCTCGACATACCTGGGCACCTGGATAATCGTGGGATCTGGTAATGGTTTGAGACCACCGATTTAACGGCCCACCAGGAGGCAAGCACTCCCACTCAATATAGTCTCCGGGCTTGGGCTGGTTTCTCGCGGGGTGGCCACCGGGCCCGTTGTCTTGAGAGCTCATCCTGGCACAATTGACGATGTACACTTGAATCTCAAAACGTCAATCAGAAGCGTGGTCAAGTTACACGAGAGAGAGTAGCCGATCGTCAGGCATGGAAGACAAGAATGAGAGAACAGGACAGAGGGGGCAGTCTCGTTCGACTCGTGACTTGCTTGTAGAACAGCTTGTGTCCTAGTGGGGCTCCGGATGCAGCAGCAGCACCTAAAGCTTAGCTTGACGGTGCCGACTGAGGGGAGCTCGGAACGCTGGGCCAGCCAACGGACTAATCAGGCCTTGTACGGTTTGAACAGGAGCATGGGACACAGCCGTCTTCGAATGATCCACTGTTACTGTTTCTGCATGAGCAAGATCTAAACTCATTGGGCCAACCCCATAGGCTACAAAATGGTAAAACGCAATTCATGAAGGGGCCCGCTGAAGAAAAGACAGGGGGAGAAGGGGACGAAGAATTGACGGAAATGTTATCCTATATGCCCAGATAACGGGCATGCCACGATATTATCACGGAGAAATAAAGCTACGTGAGGGAGACCGTTGTCCTGGAAGCCCATCACATCGATTCTTTATAATATGACCGAGGAAAGCTGAGCCTACACTACACTCAAAGATCTCGTCAAGTGAACAAAACCATCAGACCATGACCGTGACCGTGACTGTGACCGTGACCATTTGGAAATTCAAAGCGGGGGCGGGGGAAACATGAGTCTATTACTTGCACTATGGTTGGAGAGTAACACAGTGGCTTAAGGCTAGTGCAGCTTTTCAGTCGAATCAGGAGCTCTCCATTTATAAGAAAATAGGGGATCGAAGGGAAGAGAACAAGTAAGGTACTGTAAATAACTTGGCCCCACTGAGAATGGCTTTCGCAGTTTTGATATCGGATCGACCAACCCCTCCTTGTCTACCTACCTAGACTAGACTGAATAACTAGGTCTCAGAATCCGAGGACCGCAGTCTTCAACCGCTCTTCACTCACTTGATCGGACTAGGTAGTCATCTTGTAAAAAGGGTTTATGCATGTCATATAGTCATCTAGGGGCGGCATATCTCTGCGACGGACCCGAAACGGATGCAGCATTCGCTCGCAATACTTATCACATGATATCGCAGCGTAGATACCATGGTACAGGTCCTATACAGTGTCGGCACTTGATGCTGCCGAAGACCGGAGACTCGGAGGAGACGGGGACGGACAGGTGGGGCCGGGGTCGGCTCGGGTCGCACAACAGTACAGTACAGTAACAACTACCTTGCATCTTCCAGGTTTTGACACACTCGGCTTCGCGATGGATGATTAGCGAATACTGAGTGAAATCCATTTTGCCTGGTGTATCGGCGATCACGCGTTATGCAAATCGCAAATGGTGTAGGACCCATGATATCGTGCTGATGTCTGCGTCCCTTGTTGCGCCACTCAACTGCTTCACGGTCTATGCCAGAAGTGGTCTTTGAGCACATGCGTATATATCTCAGGACAGTGGATTGTCATGTTCTTCTCATTCTCTCGTTCGTTCTCTAATATACATAGTTTGCCCAGTCCCGATATTCCTGGTTCAGGGGCCAGTAGTCTTTTCCTTCCCATCCGTTGCGTTGCGCACATGCCGTGCCAGTCCATGAAGCCTCCGTCATGAGTCACTCTTCCAGCCTACGCCTCACGTCACGCAAGGCACAGTTCGTCCTCCGCTCAAGATAGACGAGTAGTGGAATAGGTGAATCGTAATGAAAATGCATGCTTGTGTGGTGTCGTCACGTCATTTCCCGGCAAAGCGAAAAATCGAGAAAAGAAAAAGAGACGGCCAAAATCAAAGAAACGAAAATAGTAGGAGGGGGGAAAAAATTGAAACAAACAACGTGGAGGGGAAGTCGGTCTAAGCCTCTGCCATATTCTTGATATGCTCGCCTGCTCCCGCTTGCCGGAGAGCCTGGTAGGCCAGTCTCACCACGAGAAGCAAGTTAGACCATTAGGCAAAGATTCTCTCATCTGGCTGGCTGCCATACCTCTTGCTCTCGCTGTGTGTGATGTGCGTTGGCGTAAACGTAGAACAAACAAGAAAAAGCAAACGCGCGTATCGCAAGCCGCCATGTCAACTTGTCTCAAGCCCCATTCTGCGAGCACATGAGACCACCCTTCCAAAGAATCAACAAGCCACCAATCATATAAAGTTCTCGAGATCGAAGTGAAGATTGGAGCAAAGGCAAAAGTCCAAGGTGATCCTTTGCTTGAATGGGCGGGGTTTCACGCCCGCCTGGAATTGAATGTGTCAAGAAAGATTCAGTTTAGACATGAAACGAAGAGAAAACCGCAACTAGACGCCCTACTGGATGAGACGATGCCCGGGGCATCAAAAGGAGCATGTCCACAGCCGGCAAGGTACAAGCCAAAAAGAGCAGCAACCCATTGACCAGACACTGAATAATACGCATAGCGTAATGACTTGTGAGATGTCGTCCTGGTTTAGGCGCCGACGCCCACCATAACCCTCTCCTCTTCAAGTCTTCGAACCATCTCGCGCTCCTTAGGGCTACGCGGGTTCGCGTCGATGCCAAGAATAGCAGAAATCCTGGTCTTGTCCTGTTTCATGCCATAGGCGTCACGGTCATCAGGGCTGCCCACAGGGGTGATTGGAGTAGCCGTCTGCTGATAGTAAGCAGGGTTGCCGCTCTTCCAAGCCTGCTCCAAAACCATAGGGCTGGCATTGGGCCCGTAGTCAGCGGCGACGGCAGCCCAGAAGCTGGAGCGATGCGCACTATAGACGGCCCCAAGGCGTGACATGTCGACTGGGTGGCTCAAACCAGCCGAAGACGGTGGCGGAGGCAGAGCCGAACAATCCAAGCGGAGGGGGGCTACAGTCGCCGAGTGTGGGGGGTTGGCGGTGGTAGGTGTCTGAGCCGCTGCCGAGGCGAAGCTGGTCGAGGCCAGAAGCGGAGCGCTGCGCTGTTGCGGGTGTGCCTCGTGAATGGGTGTCGGATAGCCACGAGTCGTCGAGGGCGAGACGGTGCCCAGTGCAAGCGTCATGGATGCCGGCTTGGGCAGTATGGTCGGCAGCCGTGGGGAGGCAGTCACGCCGCCCACAATACTGGGAAGCTGGATGGTGCTAGGCGAGGCTGGACCGTAGCTACCAGCAGACCCAGGCGGAGAGACGCTGCGACTCGGTGACTCATGGATGGGACTGGGTACAGAGGCAGGCAGGATGGGCGAATGGCCACCAGATGAGGAGCCAGAGGACATGGAGGTTGTCCTCTTGCGGCGATTGCTGCCATGGCTGAGCTGGTGGTAGTGAAGACGGCAAGCAAGCTCGGTCTTTTTCAGATGAGCAGCGATATGCTTATATGGCATTTTCTGGAGACGAGTCTGAAGAAGATAGACTTCCTGTAGCAAGCTTGTCAATCGATAGATTCTCGGGACATGAGGCTGGTCTCTGCCGGGCAATGGTTCCTCTGGCGCAAGTCTAGGCATGGCAGGATGCAAACCCTCGCCCGTTGCTTTGCCGGATAGCAGCTATCAGCCACTGGGTTCACGTACCTCATCTTCGCTCCATGCTCTACCACCGCCCGTCGAGGCGGTCTTGCGGTTCTTGCCCACGCCATAATCGTGGCGGTCCATAGCATCTGACGTGGGTGTATACGGTGCCGGGGGAGCAGCCATATGCATGGTTGGAGACATGTTGTGGATTTGTCCTGTCCCTTTGAGCCGGCGTTTGATGATCGTCCACTGGCGTGGTGTCCAAAGAATCGAAATGTTGTAACAAGAAAACTGTGGCTGTGAGGCCCGGAAGAAGGAAGAGAAATAGAGCAGGCCGCGCTGCTTGAAGAATCGAATCGATATGATCGTTTTATAATCGAAGTGCCGGTATAAACTTATTCGAACGTAAGAAATCTCGGACTGTCTCGAGTGAAGGCTGTCAAGCTTAGAAGCAATTGAAGCTGATCATCGATAGGGCCAGAGGCGAGTACGAATCGAAAGGGGCAACGGTAAAAGGGTATACAACAAAAATGTGGTGTTTGAGGCCCTAGAACACCGGTCGAATCGAAGATACGTGTTATTCCAACGACGATAACGATATATATAAAAAAGAGCGTAGGCAGCCAATCCAGTTGGTCAATGACAAAAGAGTGTAAGGGTTTAGCTGCAAAAAAAGAAAGGAAAAAGAGAGGGACACACACGCAACAGCGTCGTGATCAGTCAGAGGTGATGATCGAGAGTAGAACCTTGGGTGGAGAGAAGAGATAAACAGGAAGAACAGAGGTCGGGACGGGGAGAGGGAGAGAAGGATAATAATGCATCGCCCTATTGCCCTTTAGGAGTCCCCATGCCATGACTGCATTGCATGATGTTCGGGCTCAGGCACATCCACCTGGGGGCGACAGGGATGCCGCACACCGCAAACTCTAGCCCTGTTACAGAGACGTCCCTTGGGATAGACCCTTGCACTTGCGGCGGCGGGGCCCCCCCTGCCCAAAATAGGTTCAACGAGCCACCCAGTGGTGGAGGGCAACCTCAAGGTGTGGTACTTGGTGCTTAATGCTTGATGCTCGATATGTGACAGGATGCCCGTACCGTAAGAGCAAGAGTTAGAGAGCATAAGAATGAGTCGATCCACCACATCAGACCAGAGCCGACCAAACTAGACCGGCCACTGGTCTGCCTCTTGGAGGACAAACACGGCATGCCCGCCCATCCTGGTAAGTCCTGGGTCCAGCAACTTTGCAGACAGAAATCGGGCTTGTTCGAAGGGCTCTTTGGGAAGAGGACGTGCGCGGACCAAAAGTCTTTTCCCGTCATTCTCGGGCCCCGGTCAGGGCATGGCGAGCCGCCGGGGCCCAGGGGTCCTTGGGCGGACGACACGCTGGCTCTAGCTTGCATCATGCCGAGAGGCAGACTAGCCCTCCCCCCCAGCATGGCCCTCGTTCCAGACACACAGACAGACAGAAAAGGATGCGACAGACAAACTCGGATGGAGGAGAGAGGATCCCCAAGGCTCATCATCATCGGACGGCAAGGGTTCACGTCAAAGACGAGCGCTTGGAAGCGGGGTTCCCGAGAAACCAGCAGGAGGCGGCCGGCGGTAAACAGAACAGATCCAAGACACAGGCCCTTACTGCCCCTCCTGGCTGTGAAGTCACCATCGGGTCTTCATCTCGCGTATAGTGCTGTAAGATTGCAGTGCAGGAGAGAACAGCTGCTTTATCAACACGTTTCCGAGGTTGGAGCGGGGGCAGTCTGCACGCGACGTACTACCCGCCCAGGAGTCTCGTGTCTTGGTAAAAGAATGGTGAAGAGTGCTGTGACGTACAAGCCATCTGGATGAGGGCATGTTCGACTTGGGTCGAACAGGCCAGTTGAGGTAAGGCAGTCGCTTGTCGGCAAGCAGACAGCCAGGCAGGCAGGCAAGCAGCGACATGGGATGAGTGCAAGTGGTAGGAGCTCGATGAGTCGGATTCGGACTTCTCACAGCCGGGCGCTCACGGCCATCCAGGGAGACAGGGCATCGCATCCGATAGCAGCAGGCCTAGCACCGTCAAATCATATCATGCCATGCCATACCAGGATTAGATAGGACAGGTGGAGGCCAAGGAGCATTGCAACTCGATGGGCCGGACTGGCAGAGTAAAGGTAAGGGAAGCAGGGTACATGTATTGCCACACATGCATAGGCAGGCACAGCTGTAGCTGGTCGGCTTGAGCTTCGCTGCTCAGTTGGAGATATGAGACGCAAAGGTACGCATATCTCCAAGGTGCGCAGGTATCGCGCGAGGGTCGAAAAGCAGACATGTACTTGACCTGTTATCCTGAGAGGGTACTTGGTGGTCACTGGAGCTCACTCCACTGCCCTGGCCTGGCCCGTGGGCGGGCGAGCGGGCCTTGGATGGTGTTTGAAGATGTTTCGTTGTATCAGAGTATGTCGGACGAGAGATGGAAGAGGTTCAGGGTCGGTTGGGCGGTCAAATCAAGGCAAGGCAAGGCAGGGCAAGTCAAGACGACGCAAGGGAAGGAGAAGTCTGTATCAGACGAGACGGACGTTTGTTTGATGGCGGGGAAAAGGGGCTCACTAGAGCCCTCAGAGTAGACTAGGTTGCATGCAGTAGCTTAACCTTCCTCGCCTTAAGCTCATGTACCTGCGTACCCAGCATACCCAGGGGAACGTGTCAGATCTGATGCTGCGTCATTGATTGGCCAATGGCATCACATACGCTGTGCCTACCTACTGTAGGTACGCATAACCTGGAAGATGTCTGATACGGTGACGGTGATACGGGAGGTACAAACGCACGGGTATCCAGACGGCGCTTAGCATATGCACACTAAGAGTATTCCCGCAGCTATTCACGCCATTGTTGTCGTGCGTGGTGTTAGCTTCACTAATACAGCCGTATCCGTCCAACCCAGTGCCTAGGTACTCCCTTCGCCCTATCTAGTCCCTGCACCTTCAAGCCAGAAAGGTTCAGATGCGACCGTTGAAACATGGACCTGTTTCTGACCAGCAAGCGTTATCCGGGCGTCTACCTACCGACTCGGCCACTGCCCTTATTCGACTTGACTTCAATCGTCAGGCGCAGAGACGGCATACCTACCTATCTACCACAAGGTACCCTCTTTAGAGACTTTGCCAGCCTCGGATGCTGCTAAGCATGTCCATACCACACACACTTGGCAGGTCTATCAATAGACAACACGGCAATCGCACATCTTGTTTATGAAGTCAAAGGTGCTATTTCTTTAGGTTATTTCAGCTCAACTCTTGCAGGCTTGAAGGTAGTGGTCGCAGTGGGTATCGTATAGCGCCCCTGGCTTCGCTGGATTCGACCATTACTCGGGCCCGAGGGTTCTCGTCCATCCGACTTTACTTCACAGTCGACGAGAGCCAGCAATGTTGGGTGCTCGAGCAAGATGCTCAGTTGCTGACCGCGTCTGGACGGCATATGAGAGAGGGTGGGCAAGCGTGTACCGAGATCGATGGGATCGAATTTAATTCCTTGAGTTCCTCTTGCCATATGCCATTCACACTGCTTTTGAGTCGGAACCATATCATGCATTTCGGCACATGCTTGCATGCACACATGGTCCTCCCTCCTGCTAACTGCGCCGTGTGTGCCCTCGCCGGATGTCCTTTGATCCAGTCCACGATACACCTCAAATGCCCGATCGTGCCCTGCCTTCCCTCCTGGGGTTTGGCTCGGCATGCGTTGAGGTCGGCTGGCCAAAGTTTAGCGGCTCTGTTTCTCTACGCCAGACAAAGAAGCCAGAGCCATAACAGCCAGTGCTATTGCATGGCGCCTCAGCAGGGGTCCCTAACCTCCCCCCTGTAAGCACCGATCGGTTTCCGGCCCTGGGCTGAAATCCCTTGAAACCTCGTCAAGTCGTTGGCGCAATTTCACGTCGGTATCAGATCCTACCACACCACACCACGCTAGCTACCTATCTGACGCCATGTGACATTTTTGTGACATTTTTGGTCTGTCTGTCTATCTACCTCTTCATTGACTATCTAATATATCCTACGATTCAAGATCTATTGGTTGTTTTTATTTTATTATTTTTTCTTTCAACAGGAGCAACAAGAGCAGGGGGGAGTAGTAACAACAAGCATCGGAACTGCTGTTGCTTTCGTGATGCGTTGAAGTTCTGCCCAAGAGACACACTTTCTTATTATTATTATTATTATCTTCTTCTTCTTCTTCTTCTTCTTGCAACTGTCGCCGCAGTCATGGTTGAAATTGTGGCTAGCCTGGGCAACGTGTCGGCGAGGGAGGTTTCGTAAACGTGAAACGTGAGCTCTGAGACAAGAGCCGGCTTACCTTGCGGGCCCGCAGGTGAGGATGAGATAAGCTCTAGGCCCTCCGCGACACAGGCTTTGGCTCGCATCGCTACGTCAATTGGTGGAGTGACCGCGATATGTAACTCGACCTCTCCAAATCGACAGTTAACTTCTTTTTTTTTGGTAGCTAGGTACTTAAACAGGTCTATCTTACACTAATCGAGGAGGAGTTGGGACTTGCTTACAATTGGACACCACCTAAAGCCTCGTTGATGATGGATAGAGAAGTTGACGCTCATTAGAGGTGGACTACGACGGTATTTATGATATACTCGACCGTTGATCTTGCTCGGGCATACTTCAGATTCATTCAAGCATCAAATGCTAGGTTCCAGACATGGTTGCTTTCACCAATGAACCTTGTGAAGAAGATACGACTTTTGCATAAGGGTAGTGGGGAATCAGGACGGACAGAATCGAGGTGTTCTCGGAAACGGTCGCCAAATCCCCCTTTTGGCGATTTTCGCCCTCCGTATGTCGGACAAGGCGAGATTATGAATTGATCGTCCGGGGGATCTTACCCGGACAATGCTCGTATCACGGCACCTCCGCACATCAACCTCGCGCCATAGTTGCTGGAGAATGCTTCTGGAAAGAAACGGGCTTCGGGCAGGTTCTGCGAAGAGGGCAACATTAGTTGTCTCCGGAAGTCTGGTTGGCCATTATGCTTTTAGGCTGACCGTCGAGTGAGGACGAATGGTCGAGCCTTGTCTGTTATTTCTGTGTTAAATGCCCAGTAGTTAAGATCGCCCGATGCTCACCACGAACTTGAGATCGATGTTGGTAACCTGGAAAGAGTCGCCCACGGACTCTAGGCCAGGGCTGGTGTCGCGTACGGTTTCCCGATCCACCGCCCTGCCCCCGAAACTGTTCTGTACACTCATGTGAGTAGCATCTTCGAGCTCGTGATTAGGCCTTAGCAAAAGACTAAAAGGGGATATGAAGACGCTCATTTATAGACGGTACTGATTGTACTTACAGGCCTCTAAGAGGGCCGGCAAAGAAACAAGCAGTCTACGACAAAACAACAGGTGAATGCCAATAAGTGTGTAGAAACACGTATGGAAACACTGGTAGGATATCTTCGACAACACGCTTGGATGCCACCATCTAATATCACCAAAATAGGCTGCTAGTGGATCTCGATTTCGCTCGATGATACTGCTACCTACAACTGTAAATAAACCTAGAGGGAAGGCTTAGCTATGGTAAGCTTCGATCAATTTTCTGTTGTCGTAAGCTTATAGACAGGAACGTAATCGCATACGTCTCGGAGCCTTGACAAGGAGAGTGCTGGAGTGTTCGATGTTGAGGTTGATAGTCACGGGTGATCCCACCTCTAGAACCAGGTCTCAAACACATCCTCACAAGCTGTGACGAGCGAGGTTTCAAAAGTTACACCTGTCTGCCAGATTGCTTCTCTCACTGTCATGGATAGAATAAATCCAAATTGCCTGATGGTTAGCCACTCCGGATTGTGGCCTCTGTGGTCTGGTGAATCGGTCTCCCATGTATGACATTGACTTATCGAATGAGACTGCTGCTATTTGCTTTAATCAAGGCAAGCTGCACTTCACTTGCTAGATCTCAAACAAGCACACCCGGGCGACACAACCGAGTGTTCAGCAGCAGGTCAGGGCTCAATGCCAAGTCCAACCGTGAGTTCATCCATATGAGTCTGCAATGCTAGGGCTGTCAAACGTCAGTCTTCACAAAAGCTGTGGAGTTTGGGAGTAGCATAACAGTCCCATTGCTCGCATATACAGCGGTGCAAGGCCATCGCAAACCCGTCGCAAAGCAGAAGAGACCGACCAGTCTCTTTCGGAACATGTGTTCTCCAAGAGAGACATTAGACGAACGGATCCAACCCGCGCTATTGCATTCGCCAACACACCGTTTCTGTGATAGACCATCATTTCCACGAGACTTCATCAGGTAACCTTGGCGTGCTTCAATGTCTCCTGAGAGACCATGCGGAACAAGCAGCCGCCGTTCAGCACACATACAGCAACGGTGTAGATACATTCAAAATGGTTCACTGGGTAAAATCCGTCGGTAGTCTCCTCGTTCATCTCGGCATTCTCTGTTCTCCCCAAGTAGATCGCCGTCGACCGTAGGTGTGTATGTGCCTGCAGTTGAGACCGCATCCTGGGGTGATGACATGTCGATACATCCGCAAAGCGACGGCCAAAGAAAGAAGACAAGAGAAGCAACGTAGGAGGAGGGAGGAAGAGGAGAGAGACACACGGCGCCGACATAGGAAAGTGCGGGTAGATTGATACCAGTATCCTCAGGTTGCCGTAGGGCACCACAGCGAGGGATTTGACCGGAGGTCAGGTATGTTTGGTACGGCCTTTCAGCTTCCCTCTTGAGATCCGACACCGTGGACATGGTTAGACACTAAGATGTCAGTGTTGCGCGGTACTACGGGATACATATTCAGTACTATGAGTCTGGAGAGCCTGGATGACCCGTGTCAGTGCCCCGCTGTATCCGCGGACCGGCTCGTCGAACCACCCTAACTGCTAGCTAGAGCAGGACCTTCTTTAGGTGAGTAGATACCGCGCTTGTACAGCTCAACAGTACCTCCATTGAGACCAATTATCCATCCCCAATACTGGGCAGGCAGATGACGGTTCTTCCTTCGAGCAGCCCAAATAAGAGAGAATTATGCTCTTTCTCAAAACTTGACTGAAGTCTAGTCTCGTATAAGTCGTATCCGAGCCCAGTTGCGCTTGTGACCGTGGGCATCCATAACTCATCACACCCTCTAATCCTTACCATGCGGACCTAGGTACATTTGTTTCGTGGTAAACTAGTATCGTACCTCGATCTTTAGCGGTCCACCCAATGGTATACCGGGTTTGCTTCACACGCAGGACCGCATCGAGACGCTTAAAGACTATGTATGCTCAAGCTTCCGAGACATGAGAGCGAACATAATAGGACGACGAGCCGTCGAAATTTGCTACATTTCTGGCCAACTCTGTTTGACAATGAATGTCCGTGATGTAAGTGAGGACAGCGGGTTTCCACACACTTAACGGTGATAGCTTACCCGAGTAATCAATTAGGCAAGGCTATATGGGTAGAGTCCCCTACTGTTCCTGCAGTGGTGCAGCGTCCGAAGTGCGTCTATGCCATACTTCCGCAGCGTATTCGATATTTAATAGTGCTGGAGAATATGGTCTTGCGAGTTGAGGTAAGCCACAGACGATGATGGAAATATTCATTAGGATATGATTGCAAGTACCTCACCAGCCAGGTATCGGAGGTTTCGCTTTAGAAGGATTCAGAGTCGGGGGCAGTGGAGACAGCTGAGTGACTTGAGCCTTAAGTACAGTACAGTACCTGCGATATTTGGGAGGGGTTTCCTCTCCCCACAAAGTCGAAGGACAACATATTTTACCTTAATAGGCCTGCTATGAGGTCGGGACACGTGAATTTAACTGCTTACAGTGGATCAAGTAACCCAGCCCAGCCCTTAAGGGTCTTCAATGTATGCATATTCTATATGACGATTGCGCTTGAAAGAATGTAGCATGTCTAGCGTCGTTCTTCACTCGTAGGTGCTTTGGGCTCAAATGCAAGGGACGGAGAGCAGAGAACAGTGAGCCTGTGTTGTACGCCCAGCCTTCCATATCGCAAATTCGAAACCACTCTACAGCCAAGTGGCGCGGGACATTTCACAGGGGATGATGACATCGACAAAATCCGAATCAAGGATCGTACCTTAACGTCTACTGAGTCCGGCCATATCACTACCGACGAGTCCTGCCCTGGGCGTGTCCAACTTTAGACGTGAATACCACCAAAAGTGCCCTGGCTGCATTTCGACATCTGTTGAAAGCAACGATCCTATACTGTCAGGCTTGGTGTATACAATACGCCGACTGTCATGAGAAGATTTGATGGGTGTGGCCCTAATTAGTATCGGCTACGCTCTTCCTCACAGCCTACATTTTTACATAGCACATGATTCTGCTAGCTGGGATGGGATTTCGAGCGACTTGTCAAGTCATTATAGCAGCTGCCCTGGACAATATCCTTTTCCCATCCCGTGACACTTTCGGAAAACTTAATCAGGTATATGAATTGTAGGCAGTTGCTGTACCTATATATGCTGGCCCTTGGCTATTTGAGGAGTGTCTCATAGGGCTGATCTAGGTACACATCAACTCTCTAGCCTTGCCCTGAGGATACCGAAGGACATGATCGTCTCGTGATGTCCGGCTTGCTCAATCAGTCGCCGGACGGGCCGGATAGGGGTAGGTACACGGAAATCGCGTTCAATCGCCCAGTCGCCCGGTATCAGCACTCCCGTTGTCCAACTCCCCGTGCCCAGCCTTCGATGCCTACCTGTTTCTCGTCTCCGTGGCCTTGCCCTACAATGCGCGATACTATCACTACTTTATCTTCAAGGAGCCGCCGTTCAACCAGCATGACCTAAGAACGTACGTAAAAAACAACTTGAAGGCGCGTAGACGAAGCACACATAACCTTACCAGGAGGTCATTCAGGCAACTTGATTCTCCGCAAGCAACACTCCTGAGGCGGGATGTAGGAGAGTCTGTATCCTTCCGAGAAGGTGGGCTTTATTCGCCTCTGCTTCGATCCACGTCAACGCGTATCCGCGATCCGTCGTGTCTCGCGTGCTGCCGCGTCCCTAGGTGAATTATGACGAGCCTAGCACTCGATGGGTACGGTACTCGACAGGTAGGTATTTCGGTAGCTGTGTGCCTGGGTTTTGTGTGGCTGGGCAACTTTGGGCAACAGGAACAGATCAGATGGGACGGTATCGAAATGGTCAAGGCCAGTTAGCGCCACGATCCAGCTTCAAGTCGTTTCCCAGCCCGCTCTTTTTTTTCTTGTCTCGCCCCCATTTTTTTTTGTATTTTTCCCCCCCCCTCCGTCCCCCTCTTTACTCAGTAGGTAGGTACTCGCCAAGGTACCTCCGTATTTACTGTCTGACTAATCTCTTCGTGCATAATTTTATTATCATCGTCTCTTCGCCTTTCGAATGATTCAATAATTATCATCAGGCTCTCGCTCTCTACTAAGTATAACGCATATGCAATGGCCTCTTTCTCTCTTCTTCTGTGTGTACATGTGTGTGTCTGCGTGTGTAAGTGAAGTTCCCTACCTGGTGACCTGTATAATACGTGGTGGAGGTACATACCTAGGCATGTATCTATGTAAGTCTCCACGCTACCAAGGGAAGGGGGGACCCGATGGAGGGAAGTCGCCACCCACGCGTGCGCACGTAAGTGAGTGACCGATTCCCTGCCGAGCGCTCCCCCTTCGTGTCTCTTGACTCTTGACCCTGCTTATTCCTTTCTCTTTTTCCTCTCCTTTCTACGTACCTAGTGCAGTCACGTAGTACAGCCTTTTCCCACCCTTAAGCCTTCCTTATCCGGTCTACCTCGCCCTCTACATCATCTCTACCTCCACCTCTACTTTTCCCCATTCCCATGTCTACTTCTGCCTCTACTTCTTCTCCCTGTAACTACCTTACCTACCTACTTGCCCGTCTGCCTGCCTGGCCACCTTGCCCTACCTTACCTGGGCCTTATACTACCGGTATACTGCATCTTGTTGTCTCTTTGCTGCTCTCGCTGTCTGTCTCTCGCGTGTAGCGCAACCCTGCGAAAATCATCGCGACAGTCTCGATAGCGGCCCCCATCCGATCTGTGGTGGGAAGCGGGAGAAAAAAAACAGGTAAGGTATCTCTCTACATCTCTATCCGCTTTGGTCACATCACAACGCATCGCATCGCATCGCATCACACCCCAGGCCCAACCCCATCAGCAGCACCAACTAACAACATCATCGACATCGACATCGACATCGACATCATCGTCGTTATCGTTGTCGGTCACACACCACTGGGGGCACTATCACCAATACTCTATAATCAATCAGTCAGTCAGTCAGTCAGTCAGTCAGTCAGTCAGTCAGTCAGTCCGTCGGTCGGCTAGCCAGCCAGCCAGCCAGGACCCTCTCCTGCTATGGTCAATCTTGACCCTCGCCTGAGCCTGGCAAGCTACGAGTATTTGAAATGACCGGATCTTACCGCGTTTCTGTTTGAGATCTCTCAACTCGCTGGCTGGACTGTACTGCATTACACTGCACCACCTCCATCAATTGATTCATCAATTCTCCTCATCCTCCAGCATCATCAACACTCCAATCACCCTGTCCATCCCTCCCTCCCCTCTACCTTCTCCTCTCGAGGGCATCAGTTCACGCAGGATCGGTCGGGCGATCGCGTGCACACGCGCGCGCAAACTTCCGGGTCCCCGCCCTGCCACACGCACGCACGAACACACGCACGCACACCCCGGCAGGTGGCTCTTCAAAATCCAGAAGGGACCTTGAGGACTTGCCCATATCCTTGGAGGGAACCAATTAATCTACTGACTGATATCGACTGACATTTGATTGCGCCCGCCCAGAATACAGAATAGGAACAGAACAGGAAGATACATACCTACCTACCTACCTACCTACCTATCTTCCTACCTTACCTAAGCCCGATCCAACCTTGAAGAACCTCCAAACACAAAGAAAGGCACCACCAACAAACACATTATGCAGCAGTGGCAGGTCGGCCCTGTGCCGGAGTACCTGTACTCCAACTCCACCAACCACCCCAATGACATGCAGTGAGTAGTGACCCTGTTTCTAAGTACTCTTCTCGTATCTCCTCTCCTCCTCTGCCTCCGGGGGTGTTTATGCCTCCCTGTTTGTCTCTTCAGTGTCTACCATCTTGTTTGTTCTTCATATCCTTCCTCTGTCTCCCTCTCTCCTTTCCTTGGCCTCCTTATGCATCTCCATATCCTTGTCCCTCGTCTTCGTCCTCTTGTCGTCGATGAAAGGCAGGCTCAATAGGGAGCGGAGGTATCCCCCCATCCATTCCCACCAGCCCAGCCACCAGAAAGAGAGAAGAGGGAAAGCCTACCTACCCCCTCCTCAGGTAGCTTGCTGCAAGAGCCGGGGGCCCAAGCTGGATCATCTTGCTACCTATACCTACCAACCTACCTACCTCGTCTCCCAAGGTACCTCTGAGAGACCTCCATCCTCCCACCACCCTTGTCTTCCTAATTCGTCCCATCACATCCACATCCACCTGCACCCACATGCGCCCACCTCCCACCTACCTCGCCTACTACCTATGCACAACGGCCGCTACGGTGCGCTACCTCCTATACCTGGCCTCGCCTTGCCTGGCTGGATAATTGGATGGCTGGGCGGGCTGTGGCTGAGGCATGGTATGCGCTCTCCTCTGGTCTGGTCTGGTCTGCTAAGATAGAGAGTGAGAAGAGGATAGACATAGGAGACGAGTAGTAGGAGTTGTAGTAGAACAGTCGGCAGTTTGGGGAAGGTGCAGAGACTGGCCTTCCTCCCCGCCCTCTCTCCTACTCTCTCTTCCTCTCTCTCTCTTGCCTCTTTTTTTTTTTTTCGCTCTTCTTGCCAGGCACTGGTGCTGCGGTGCTGCGGTGCTGTGCTGTGGTGTGTTGGGTGCTGTGCTGTGATCCAATGGGCTGGGTTCTCTGCCAGCCAATGGAACCAGGCAAGCCCAGGCAAGGCCACCTGCCCTACTACCTCCCTACCAGCCTACCTATGGCTTCTACCATACCTACCTACCTAGCACCTCCCACCTAGCACCTAGCACCTACCTTATCCCGAGTTGAGGTTCCCTCCCCCGCCCCGCCTCTCTTATATGTACTGTACCCCATCCATGTACCCTCTCCTCCCCAACCTTGTCCTTGCCTTTTCTCTTTCTTGATGCTTGGGTACTTCCTTCCCTCGTCCTTCTTCCTCGCTCCTTCCTCCCTCACTCCCCCGTCTGTCTGTCTCTCTGTCCCTCTTTCTCTCTCCACCACACACAAATACACGGCACCCATACCCATACCCATACCCATCCACATAATACAATCCAATACCAGACGATACAAACATCAAGCCTGCCAGTCCCACCTACAGAAACACTGTGGGCGCGATAAGCTGGAGTGCGCTTTGATTGCCAGGCGAAGAACAAAAATCTTCCAAAGCAGTCGTTGATCATCGTCGCAGACCTCCAGGCTGTGCTTGCTTGTCGTCTGGTTCACCTATCTACCAATCTATCTTGTGGTGGTGGTGGTGGTCTTGCTAGCGAGATAGCTAAAGCTACCTACCCGTGCCTACCTAACCTTTCTCCTCCTACCTGACCTCGATTCACCTCACCTCACCTCACCTCACATTCATACCATCATCATCATTTTACCTGATACCCAGGCATCTGTGGTCCTCCTTCTTCTCCTCTTCTGAGGCCAGTGCCGTGGCAATTGTCTTCTTCGCCTTCCTCCTCTGGCCGACAAGACAAGACAAGACAAGACAAGACAAGCGACTACCTTTCCCTCCTCCTTCCCGTCCCGTTTCCCGTGCTACCGACGCCGCCCGCTACTTGACTCAGCAGCTGGGCTACCTCGCGTCGACCTCGTTCTACATTGTTGTCGTCAACGTGCTTGTCTTCGCCTCCACCCCATCCATCATCTTTCTTTTCTTCTGCGCCAACACCGGGTGTTTTCCCCCCTGTTCCTTCTCGAGACATTCCGATGAAGAAGTCGAGGGCCGACGTGGTGCAGCAGCCATCTTGGCCGCCGCAACCACAGAACACCATGCCGACACTGCAGCAGACCCAGTCGCCGTTTGCTAACACCACTTCCTGGTATAGCGCAACCCATTCCTATGGTCAGCCAGACATGAGCCGTCGCAATGAGCAGATGGATCCATATCGTGGATATGGTGCCCCACCTCCTCAACAACCCCCGACACAGCATCATCAGCAGCATCCCGGCGCCGTCCAGCCGCCTATGACGGTCCCTCAGCCGCAGCACCCACAACATCAACAGCACCAGCAGCAGCCTCCCCAGCAGCAGCAGCAACAGCAACAGC